>NW_005871406.1:796819-857594 GCF_000147115.1 Myotis lucifugus | reverse complement strand
AATATTTTAGATATCTTAATGAGCATAAAGTCACTGATTTGTTTATATTTGATGTGGAAGGGAGGAGGGCAGGAATGAAAGTTTTCCAAATTTTTGCTATGAATCTGGCAGCACATATAAACAAAGATAAAATAAATGTCCTGATCTTGGCTTGAATAAGGAAAAAAGACACATAAACAGATAAAATGCACTACCACTGATGTGTGCCATACCAAATACCCTCTATGTATTGGTGAACACAGAGAGTAGATTAATCAACATTGTCTTGCGAGAAGGAATGTGTTAGGGAAGTCTTAGGTAACCTACAGAGTCTTGCAGAATGAGTTTTATACAGCAGAGGAGGAGATGGCAATTCTAATACACTGAACAACACGTTTTAAAAAAGGAAACAAGACCTGGGCATGACAGGTGACACTGTAGATTGCTCAGTGAGCTAGAGTATAGGTTATATGTAGGGAGCAGGTGAGGGTGCATTTAAAGAGGAAGTCAGATTGAGAAAGTTAAGAAAAATGTACCAAATCTTGTGATAGACTAGCGAGAAAGCAAATAGGTTTGTAAACTGGAGTATAAACTAATCAGACTTCATTAGCATGATTGTCAGTGGAATTCTATAAGATGTGATGAGAGAAGAAACTTGGGCCTACATAGGTCTCTACTGCAGTAGTTATTTTCTCCTGTGAGCAAAATCAAAGGGATTTTCTGCTTATGTGGGGAAAGAATCTATATCCTACCTAATAATAGGCAAACATGGTAATTGACCATACCTTCACTATGCCTCCCATTGGCTAATCAGCACGATATGCAAATTAAGCGCTGGCAAAGATGGCGGCTAATTTGCATACTGCAGGCAGGGTGGGACAGCAGCGATTGGCTGGCCCGCCTGGCCTCCATCCGGGCATCCCCTGTGCAACCTGACCTGGGGCAGTCGGGAGGGGCAGCAGAGATTGGCCAGCCCACCCAGGCGTCCCCTGTGTGACCTGACCCGGGGCGGTGCCCCAACCCCTGGATCAGCCCTGCCGTGTGCGCGACCCGGTGAGGCGGGGCAGGCACCGAGGGATCGGGCCTGCCATCTGCCACCTGGGGAGTGGGCCTAAGCAAGCAGGTGGTTATCTCCTGAGGGGTCCCAGACTGTGAGAGGGCACAAGTGGGGCTGAGGGACACCCCCCCTTCCTCCCTCCCCCGCTAGTGCACAAATTTTTGTGCACCGGGCCTCTAGTATATATATAAAAGCCTAAGTGACCAGCCAACCGGCCAACCAGCCGACCAGCTGACTGGCCGGTAGCTATTATGCACACTGACCATCAGGGGGCATACACTCAATGAAGGAGCAGAAACCACAGGCATAGAAACATGGAACAGACTGATGAATCTCAGAGGGAAGGGGGGGAGGGAAAAGGTGGGAAGAGATTAACCAAAGATCTTATATGCATACTAGAGGCCTGGTGCATGGATTTCTGTGGGGATTGGTCCGAGACCGGCTCTCCAACATCCTCTGAGGGGTCCCAGATTGCGAGAGGGTGCAGGCCAGGCTGAGGGACCCCACCAGTGCATGAATCCGTGCACCAGGCCTCTAGTATGGATATTAATGTTAAAATCAGTAGCATTTGTACTTTAAGCTTTCATTACAAAGGTAAAAAACAATGACAGGGAAGATAGGTATACTTGGTTTCTATGGTTTCAGAACTGCTAACCGGCTTTTAGAGCTTTGCCAATATTGTATTTCCACCTTCTGCAGTGGTTTCCAACACAGTGCAACCTCTGAAAAGTGCTCTCAGCTGCCTCTTCTGTCATTTTTAATCTATGGATTGGCAAGAAGCCTGTTTAAACCAGATGGTCCTCCTTAAGGGCAATGCATTTTGAGGGGCTAGCTCTTGCAGTGCTATTTGAAACAGTTTCATCTGCTCCCTGGTCAGTAAGGTAGTAATGGTGATTTGTTGATTTCCTTGACAAGGAAGTGCCTTTGTGGAGCTCTTCTACAGAAGAATGTGAGGCAGCTTTGCACACCAATAAGCCAAGTGATGGATTTCAGGACACATGTATTTTGCTGCATTTATGGGAAGTAATTTGAATAAGTGTGACAAATATGTAACTAAGGATGTCATCTAAAAAGTACACAGATTCTATAATTGTCAAGCTAACCACTGGGGACAAAAACTGAAACCACTTCCAATTACTTTTACACAATAATGGCAGAAATTATGTTCTGAGAAAGAAAAGTATCTCAGAGTGCCAGTCTCGGCTACTGATTTTCTACCTATAAGTGAGGCATGTACAACAATTACACTTTGTAATTAGAATCTATGTGAGCTCTAAACTCAGTTTTTTAAAATAACACAAGCTCCTGTTTTAGATGCATTTATATATGTAACTTTTCTCTAATATATGCCCAAACTGTTATAAATAAAAAATTAGTGTCTTAACACTTTGCAGTAAAAGCATGGCCTCTTGACTTCAGTATAGATAAGCAAATATGATAGTATATGTGTCATAAATCTTCTGAGAAATAGACCAAATAATATTGCAATGAATTGATTAAGTGAAAAGAAGCCTCAACTCCACAAACTTAGGCCAAGATATGTGACCTTTGGAAGTCTCTATCCCTCTGTTTAGATATATTCTCCTTGGTAGGGAGTGCAGGAGTTATAAGGCAGGATCTAACCTCACCCATGAACACCCATATTGCAAATAAGAAAGAGTGAAAATAGTTCATCCTGAGTTATTGTGGCTCCAGGAACCCCTAGATATAGTATAATAATTGTGTGAGCGTATGCATTTTCATGTGGAGAAAGCTTTTTTTCTGCAGCTCAAAGAGGTCCTTACCCTCACCCCCAAATTAGAAACAGCTGATCCAAGGTTCCTTCCAGCTCTAAGTGTCTATATCTTAATATCTGGAAAATCCAAAACAGATCTACAGGTGACTCCATGTTGAAGGGTAAGTTGGTGTTTTTCTCTCTCTCCTTCTCCCTTCCTCTCTGAAATAAATAAGAATATATTAAAAAAGAAATGTAGTCACATCAAACACACACACACACACACACACACCTTCAAAATTCATCAGATTTTGTAAATCATTTTCCAGGTTCACATAATCTATAATTATATATACAACTAGTAGCCCAGTGCACGAAATTTGTGCACTGGGGGTTGTCCCTCGCCCAGCCTGCACCCTCTCCAATCTGGGACCCCTGGGGGGATATCTGACTGCCAGCAACCCAGCATTGACTGGGTCGAGCCTCTGGTCTTGATGGACCCAGGGTTTTTATATATTAGGATTATTTAAGAAATATAGACACATCAGCCCTAGCTGATTTGGATCAGTGGACAGAGTGTCAGCCTATGGACTGAAGAGCCCCAGGTTTAATTTTGGTCAAGGGCACATGTCTGGGTTGCAGGCTCAATCTCCAGTAGGGGGCGTGCAGTAGGCAGCTGATCAATGACTCTCTCTCATCATTGATGTTTTTCTCTCTCTCCCTCTCCCTTCGTCTCTGAAATAAATAAAAATATATTAAAAAAGAAATGTAGTCACATCACACACACACACACACACACACACACACACCCCTTAGAAATTCATCAGATTTTTAAAATCATTTTCCAGGTTCACATCATGAAGAGAAGCCACTTCATAATGAGTTCCTTCTGAGTAAATCTCCAATTAGCTCTAACACAAGCCCACTTTATGCTAAAGTGATTAAAGAAGTAGCCTTGGACATGATGACCTGAATTCTAATCTCAATTCTACTACTACCAGCTGTGTAATGACAAGCAATGTACTTGACACCTCTTGACCTCAGCTTCCTCCCCAGTAAAATGGAAACTATATTATGACAGAAAAAACTTCCAAGTTTATTCTTTCCTCAAAGTTGTATGGTGCAGCTGTGTAATATTATAACAAAGACTAGGGGCCCGGTGCATGAAGATTCATGCACGGGAGTGAGAGGAAGGAGTCCCCTCAGCCCGATGTGCACCCTCTGTCATGTTCCGGGACCCTGGCTGCTCCAGGCCTAGGCTCGGGCCTACAGGCTCAGGGTGGCCTGGCTCTTGAGGACGCCTGTCCTGCGAACACAGGCCTTTTGGTGCCGGCGCGTGCAAGCGGCTGCAGAGCAAGAACCTCCACCAGCACCCGCCCACACACTCCAATGGGGCGGAAGCTTCCCCCGCATTGCCATGGCGACATGGGGGAAGCTGCAGGCCCCGCCCCTGGCTTCCATGTGTGCCGTCCCAACCCCATCTCCCCAGAACCTGCTCTCCAGCACCCGTGCACACGCAAGCTCCTGCCGAACCCTGTCTCCCAGGGGCGTCCACGTGCCCCACCCCACCCCCAGCCCCCCAGTGCCCATGCGCATGCAAGCTCTTACCCCTACCCCATCTCCCTGCACCCCTGTGTGTGCAAGCAGCAGCAGGGCTGGAACTTCCCCAGTGTCGCCATGGGGACATGGCGAAGTACCTGTCCCGCCCCCACTCCTCATTGGCTGGTGGGCGTGGCTGGTGGGCATGGATTGAGTGTAGCAGAGGGATGGCTAATTTTCATGTTTCTCTTTTATTATATAGGATTCTCTGGTAACCCAGAACTATAAATGTTATAATATCTGGCAACCTAGTCTCTATTCTCCTATATTTCTTTACAATCTTTATTGTGTACCCAGAGAAAATTAAAAAATATCCAAACAAAATCAAGAAATCTTGACATAATGTGGAAGAAAGTAGATTTAACATATCTCTTAACTCAAATGCTAAAACCCTCAGTAACAGCCAGTGTTGATGGAAATTGTTTTATTGCTGCCATCAGACATTTGAATACAAGTAGTGCATGAGATCCATTTATGAAAAGCACTAAAAATGACTTTATGGTTAGTTAAATGTGTCAATGAAGTTATCCATAAACTGAGGCAGTGAATAGCAATGATTTTCAAGATGTTCAACATGCTGATAAGATTTATCAAGAGGAATGCATATTGGAGCCCTATTTTTTCCTGGGGAAAACTGTACAATGCTCATGAATAGGTGTTTTTGTCTGCACATAGTCATGCTAAGTTTGCATGTCAGATGTAAGGTGAACTGTGACAGGTGACAATAACACAAACTCTGTTGACTCTTGATTTAATAATGAAAGTTTCAGAGCCAATTAAGGATGATTTTGCTATTTGCGGACAGCTTTGTCATACTGAAAGTGGACAGATTTCTACAGGTGCTGTACCATAGATATTCTTTACCCTTAAGGCTTTGTTATTGGTGTCCAGAATGCAGAGATGGCATTTTAGTAGAGGTAGTCTTATGAAGAAATTATTTTTTGACACTTTTGTTAAATTTCTCCTTCTCTGTGTGCTTCTACAGTATTTCCTGCCCTAGTACTCAGTATTTTTAATCAATCAGTGAATGAAGAAATTACTTTCTATAAGCTGTTTTAATTACTTTTTAGATTATATACTTCTGTTGAGTTGAATTGTGGGGGTTTTTGTTATACCTGTACCTCACAAAGTTAAAATTTGATATCAATATAAAGCCTATGAGTCCATTCTCAGAAACATTATAGAGACAGGGGGGAAAGTCTGGGCTTTGCCTGTAATTCATCCTCTAGAAATGATTAGAATTGAGGTATTGAGGTAATTAGGCCAAAAATGTAGTTGAGCTAGACAGTCCAAGAATATGAGCCCTGAATTCAAGTCAACCCTTTTTCTTGGACCATGGTGCCATGTTGGGTTTGGGAGGGTAGATGAAGGTATACTGGACCCTAAGGCAAGAAAGGAGTCTACCTATGGGGGTACTGATCCCACATTTAGGGAAGATTAAAGTTTAGTTTTAAACTTTAATGTGCTGAAAAGGCTGCTGCGACACATTCCAATTTAGTCATATCGACATAAAGATTGAGTTTAGACTAAACTGACATGTGAGAGGGTCATTGTTTATCTAAATGTGAAGAGCAAATGAAGGCAGGTATGTGGTCCCTATGTGGTACAGAGCCTTGTAATAATAATAATAAAAAAACCCTTTCTATTTGCATATAGGTTACAGTTATTAGGTTTCTTCATGCTCTTATATGGGTGAAAAGCACCAAGTAGGTGTTAAATAATTTTCTGTGCAATTGAACTGAATTGCATATTTTGATGAATAAGAATGCTGTAGATTTAAAAAATGTTCCAAAGCCATTTGATTCACATAGACCTATTATTTGACTGAGAAGCATGAACGGACCACATTGGAGGCAGAAAGACAAACATCTTGTAAACATCCTTTATTTCACATAAAAACCCTTTATTGAGCTCTTAATGTTTTTAAGGGACTGTGATTGGGTATTCAAAGGTAAAAATGGTCTGGTCCCTGCCCTGAGTTAGCTTATGGACCAATGAGGGAAGTAAACATGTTTTTTTTTAAAGAAAATCATTATATTATACAATCAGTAAACTAAAATTTTAAGCTCAATAAACACTGTTTCCAAAATCATTTACGCTCATAGTGCCATGGGCTAAAAGTTCTTTACTTTTGTGTAGTGTGCTATCTTCAATGCAAAGTTCCATGAAGGCTGGTATTATTTATTCTACTTTAATTCTGTGCCCCCATAGTAATTATACACTTGCGGAACACAATGGACATTTGAAAATCCATGATAACTACATTTCCTTTCCAAGAAAACTACTTATTAAATGTAATGTCATGTTGAATGGTATCTATACTATAATGATGATATAGCATAATGACTAAGTATGCAGACTGATGCGGAACCAAATTGCCTGATTAAACTCTTACTGACGTGTCCTAGTGATATAACCTTGGAAAATATATTAATCACCTTATGCATCACTTTACTTGTTTGTAAAATGGGATAATAGTAGTACTTAATTATCTTATAGGGGTGTTAGAAAGTCATAATATGAAAATTCATGTGAATGACTCAACCATGAAAATTGAATATGGTAAAGACCCAATAAAGGTAAAGTCTATTATTATTAGTAGTAGTACATATATAACATTATATAGGCATGTTTACAAGAACCAAAAGGAGATTTAAACCAATGGTGAATTGGGGCTTACTGGGGCAGGGGAGGAGGTTAGAACTATGCATGAATTTACTATTTGTTTGATTTTAAATCTATTAATAGTGCTATAATGCTTAAATAATTTAAAAATTGTTTTTCAAACACTCATATAACATAACAGCTTACACTATATATCTTGCTTGTTCTATTAGAAAAAAAAACAAATAAAACTCTTCAAATCCATATATGTGTATATCTATTAAATTCCTGTTCTAACCCCATCAGAAAACTTTTCCATGGCAACATTCAAAATCGCTCAATCTCCTTCTACTTTCTCAACTGTCAAATGCATATATATACAATTGATACAGCACATGGGAAGGTGATTACAGAGATATATAAATTAAGTTGCTGCCTATATAGGATGCATTTAATAATGATGTTTTGAAAATGTTCAGAGAGTGTTGATTAAAATTGGTTACAATCACCTTAAAAATACACTCCTTTGCTTCCTGCTTTTGCTATGCTGACTTGTGGCCCTCAGTTATTTTCTCTGGATTACAGAAATTACTAATTTGAATTCTGACATTGCATGCTGGGAAATCGTATTTCTCCCATGGCAGGTGAGTTTCTTTGGAGCCCAGTTTTCTTTCTATAGAGTATGACACCTGATCTGACCACAGTTCTTTGCAAATAAGCATGTTCTCAGTATTTTGGTGCAGCTTCATTGGCTCAAACTTCAATTTTATAAAGTAATATTTTTATAGTATATAATATTTATGTAAGCTCAATAATAATAGGAAAATTTACCACTTAAGAAAAGAAAAAAGAAAAAGACCCACACAATAAGAACAAAAATCAGCTGTCTGTATATGATGCAGTTCAAATGTGATCCATAAAATAATGCAATACTTTCTTTGAAATTATTAAGACAATTTAGTTACTTATAATCCATTGCTCTATAATCTCTATATTTCCAGATTCCTCTTCTACAAGAGACTATTACTTTCTTTCCCAAGCCTGGTATCTGCTAGCATTATACTAAACTCTGATTCCGGGGCCTTAAATCCAGTTAGCTGCTACCAATATTTTTGCCACCTGATATTTGAAGGGCTCTGCACCAAGCATCTCATGACAATTACTTTCTATGAGAAGAGCCCATTTACCTCCATTTGTCTCTTACTCTAGTAGCAGGGAGAGCCTTCTGATAACTTAACCCAGGCAGTCACAGATATTTCTGCTGCTAAGGGAAGAAAAGTAACTGCAGATACATCAGCTTCATTTATAAACTGGCAAGCACTGCTGAAGTTTATTCAAGCACATTTAGAAGTGGACACTTCACAATATACAGCTGTTAGACTTTGGCCTAGGAAAAGAACTGCTACTTGCTGTAGCAGGCCTTCTTAAAAGAACTTTTATGTTAATAAAATATATAATTTGTATTTTGAAAATTCTGCATGTCACAATTTTATGTTCAGAAAAAAATAAAGTATAATTACTGCCTTATTACTCAGATTTAACTGCATAATTTATGGCATGTTATAAGCTTTATTCACAAAATATTTACATTTTCTATAGCAACATGTGATTTTACTTATTAGTAAATGCAAGGAGTTTCTAAGGTATGTTTCAGAATGTGGTCCAACAGAGAGAGGGAGAGGGAAAGAGAGAAAGAGGAAGAGACAGAGAGAGAAATATGGACATTTAGATAGAGACAGAATCAGAAACTGAGACACAAAAAGCCCAACAAACTATTTTTCGGAGTTCTTGGCATAGGGGAATGAATGCCACATTTCATCTCTAAATTTTGTGTGTGGATGGTGGTCAGCATTAAATTTCAGCCATGTAAGAAAATTGCTTGGAAAAGTTTTCAAATCCAGCTTTATAAGATGCCAATATGTTTCCTATAGAAGATATAGAAAAAAGGAAAATAAACTTAGACTGCATTACGTATACTGTATTTACTACCAGTATGTCTTAATGTTATAATGTTGTCCTTAAGAGAAATAACATTAATGATATATGATACATAGTGGATAATGTCCTTAGAGAATCCAAGCATCATCAGAATGTATTGAAACTTAAACAATTCACCAGCACAGATTATATATATATATATATATATATATATATATATATATATATATATATAATCAGAAGCCTGTTATGCTGGTAATTTGCCAGGAGGTATGGAAGATAATTCCCAATTTTCATTATTACCATCCTTCACTTTAATTATCAGAATGATTTGCTTTTTTAAAGAAAATACCTTCCTGGGGACTCTAATACAGACTTTTATGCAGATAATAGCACATTGTGAATTTCTAAAATTTCTTCCTCCATAAGTGCTCAGCTACTATCTCCTTGTCTAAAAGAAAAATGGTATATTTGCTTCACAGTGGTTCTTCTAAAATATAAAGGAAGCAACACAACCAGCATGGCTCAGTGGTTGAGCATTGAACTATGAACCAGGAGATCACGGTTTGATTCTCAGTCAGGGCAAATGCCTGGGTTGTGGGTTTGATCCCCAGTGTGGGGAGTGCAGGAGGCACCAATCAATGATTCTCTCCCATAATTGATATTTCTATTAATCTCACCCTCTCTCTTCCTCTCTGAAATATAATTCATGCACTGGAGAGGGGGGGGGGGGTTCCCTCAGCCTAGTCTGCACCTTTTCCAATCTGAGACCCCTTGAGGGATGTCCAATTGCCCGGTGAGATCAGGCCTAAATGGGCAGTCAGACATCCCTCTCGCAATCCGGGACTGCTGGCTCCCAACTACTCTCCTGCCTGCCTGTCTGATGCCCCTAACCGCTTCTGCCTGCCAGCCTGATCACACCCTAACCACTCCCCTGCCTGTCTGATAGATACCTAACTGTTCCCCTGCCGGCCCGATCACCCTCAACTGCCCTCCCCTGCATGCCTGGTCCCCCACAATGGCCATCCCCTGCAGGCCCGGTTGTCCCCAACTGCCTTCCCTGCAGGCCTGGTCACCCCTAACTGCCCTCCCCTGCAGGCCTGGTTGCCTCCAACTGCCCTCCCCTGCAGGCCCGGTTGTCCCCAACTGCCTTCCCTGCAGGCCTGGTCACCCCTAACTGCCCTCCCCTGCAGGCCTGGTTGCCTCCAACTGCCCTCCCCTGCAGGCCTGGTTGCCCCCAACTGCCTTGTCCTGCTGCCCTGATCACCCCTAACTGCCCTCCCCTGCTGGCCCAGTCACCCCCAACTGCCCTCCCGTTCCAGCCTGGTCCCCTCGAACTGCCCTCCCTTTATAGCCTGGTCACCCCCAACTGCCTTCCCCTGCTACCCTGGTCACCCCTAACTGCCCTCCCCTGCAGGACATCTTGTGGTGGCCATCTTGTGTCCACATGGGGGCAACCATCTTTGACCACATGGGGGCGGCCAACTTGTGTGCTGGAGTGATGGTCAATTTGCATACTGGTTGTGACTAATTAGCATATCTGGTCGTGACTGTGAGGGTGTTGTGACCAATTTGCATATTACCCTTCTATTGATATATATGTGTATATATCTACACAAATAAAAGACAAAGATGCTAATTGACCATACCTTTGCTACGCCCATCAGCCAATCAGAAGAGTATGCAAATTAACCCAACAAAGATGGCCGTTAAATTTGCCTACTGCAGGCGGGCGGGACAGCGCGAGCCTCCATCCGGGCCTCCTGTGTGCGACCCGGGGTGGTGGGGCGGGACAGCGCGAGCCGCCACCCGCTCCACCGCCATTGGGGCCTCCTGTGGATAAGCCAGCAGGTGGTTATCCCCTGAGGGGTCCCAGACTGCAAGAGGGCACAGGCTGGGCTGAGGGACCCCCCCGAGTGCACAAATTTTTGTGCACTGGGCCTCATATATATATATATATATATATATATATATATATATATATATGAAACATTCTTATTTGGAAGTGTTTTAAATTTGAAAAACAGTGAAAAAATTGCTATCCTCTCATCTAGAATAAACTTTCCTAGGCAACTGAATTAAGTCTAATGATGTCCAAGTCATAAAAGCAGGAACCACTTATTGATCCATTGCTTCCCTTTACTGGAGCAAAAGTCAATTGAAAATGCTTTTAATGGTTGTTTTAACTTAATGTGGAGAAAAATCATGGCATGTGGCATGGATTTAATCCTTGTTACTATTTGCTTCAAGTCAGAACATCTTTACTTTTTTCCTTTATTTTCATTTTCACTCTACAGATGTCCCCATATTCCTCTCCTTTGCCCACCTTCACACAATCCTCACCCCCCTTCCCTCTGGCCATCATCACACTGTTATCTGTGTCTAAGGATTATGCATATATGCTTTTTTCACCTTCTTTCATTTAGTAACCCTATGCCTCCTCTCCTCTTAAAGCTGTCAGTCTGTGTCCATGCCTCTGTTTCTATTTAGTTCACCAGTATAGTTTGTTCATTATATTCCACATATAAGTGAGATCATATGATATTTGTCTTTCTCTGATTGGCTTATTTCACTATAAATTCAATGTATTTCCTATTAAAATACCAATGATATTTTTCACATATCTAGAATAAATATTCCAAAAATGTATATGGAACTGATAAAGACCCCAAATAGCTTCAGAAATTTTGAGAAAGAAGAACAAAGTTGGAACTATCACAATACCTGATATCAAACTATACTACAAGGCCACTGTAATCAAAACAGCCTGGTACTGGCATAAAACTAGGCATATAGATCAATGGAATGGAGCAAACAGCCCAGAGATCAACCCACACCTATATGGTCAATTAATATTTGACAAAAAAGGCAAGAACATATGATGGGGTAAAGATAGTCTCTTCAATAAATGGCATTGGGAAAGTTGGACAGGTATATGCAAGAAAATGAAACTATATCACCTACTTATACCATGCACAAGAATAAATGCAAAATGGATAACAGACTTAAATGTAAATCATGAAACCATAAAAATCCTAGAAGAAAGCATAGGCAGTAAAATCTCAGACATCTCTCATAGCAATATTTTTGGCAATATGTCTCCTAGGGCAAGGAAAATAAAGAAAAAGTAAACAAATAGAACTACATCTAACTAAAAAGCTTCTGCACAGCAAAAGAAACCATCAACAAAATGAAAAGGATACCCACTGAATGGGGAAACATATTCACCAATGATACATTAAATAACAGGTTAATTTCAAAAATATATGAAGAACTTATACAACCCAACACCAGGAAGGCAAACAATCCAATTTAAAAATGACTACTGTATGTGTTTAAATCATCTGGTTTGATGCATGACCAATCCAATTTTCCATTTATTTAATCTATGCTCTCTGTTGTGAAAACAATGGGATCTTGTCCAAATTTTGAGTGTTCCGGATGTATATAAAGATCATTTTTCATCTCTGCATTTCCAGATTGAGAAGGTCGAGTTACTTAAGATTCTTCCAAACACAACAATGTGCAAATGTCATATACCAATATTTTAAAAATATATTTTACATAATGGAAATGGAAAAAAATCATTGAAAACTAAGGTTACTTGTCACATACTTCTAATTAGAGGCTAGTTTATGACCCTATAATGTGATAACATTGTGCTGTCCTCTTTCTGAGTCATTCCCAACAGAATCAATTGGGAAAAATAATTACTTTGCAGGGATGATTTTAACATCAAAATGACACAAAAGTACTTTAAAATCTGAGGCAAATCATACACTACCATTTTCATGTTAGTTTTACATTTATTACTTTGAGCGCCACAATAGCATGGAAGTCTGGTATAGAACTAGAATTACGGCCATTTATAGAAGACACAAAAGCTCTGAAAGTTTAAATGATTTATAAATTCAGTTAATATATGCTTTTGAAACTTGAACTGAAATTCTAACCCTGAACCCAGTGTTTGTTCTTTTTTAATTTTATTGTGCCACCTTTTGGTCAATGATTTAATGCAATGTCATTGGGATCTCAGGTATTACTGATCCTATTACATGGCATCATCATTTTAAGAAAACAAAGCAATTATTACTAGCTTTCAAATATCATTGTTGAGTTTAATTCAGACAGACCTGTAAGAACATCACCACAGATCTAAAAGACTAGCTTGAATCTTTGGTAGCACTATAATCCTTTTCAAAATTGAAAAGTGCTTTGCAACATTTACCCTAAGTCTCATTCATTGCAACTGAATCTTATTCATGTTTAGTTGGTGCTTAGGCAAGACAGGAAAATAATCTACAGAATTAGATAAAAAAAATTTAAAAGGAAGAGGAGCCACCTGAGGTCTACCATTAATGAGTAAAGAGAAATTTCAGGAAAAGATGCATTTCTGCAGGTTCTGGTCAAAAGTTAAATTTTGAAATGTCAATTTATGATTTGTATCACATTTTATCCAAATACCTTATCAAGTTATTAGTAGTAGCTAACTGGTTCTCTTCATGGAAGATTTTACTTTTTATAGCAGATTTTAGAGATCAGTTTGCTTGCAATGTTTTAGTTAGTTTAGCACAAAATCCATTCAACAAATATTTGAAACAGCACAGATATGGTATTCCCTTGGTTTGTCCATGGTCATAATATCAAGTAGGTATTTGGTTGCATTAGTTTCCCATTGCTACTGTAATAAATTACCAAAAGTGGTTTACATTACAAATTGTTATTTTCTGTAAGTCAGAAGTCCAACATGGGTCTCACCAGACTAAAATAAAATCTTGGCAGGATATTTAGAGGCTGTCCACATTCCTTAGCTCCAGGAGCCCATTGTCCATCATCAAAGCCAGCAATATTATATTTCTCTAATCATTAATCTGTAGTCATATCTCCCTCTGACCAAAGATAGAAAAGGTTCTCTAATTTTAAAAATTCATGTAATTAGATTGGTTCGACCTAGCTAACCCATGATAATCTCCCCATCTCAAATTCCTTAACCTTAATCCCATCTACAAAGTCTTTCTCCCATGTAAGGTAATATATTTACATGTCCTGGGGATGGAAATGTAAGGAACTTCAGGAACTTTTTATTATCCCTATCTCAGTGGTAAAGGCGAAATTAGAATTTAGGACTTTTGATGTTTATCAGAGTACTTGTATCATAGGACACATTCAATAAGTATGAGATAAATGAATGCAATAAATACATTAAAATCCTAGAAATACAAGTGGCACTATAGGGTTAGGGTGGATATAAAACAGTGATTGACTTCAGGGTGAAAATTATTTCTAGTCATTTTACATTTAATTATATTTCAGCTTTTTAAAATATTCACTTGATTTTTCTTTACTGAGGTCAAACAGCAATATTCAATGTCTGAACAAAGAGTTGGAAATTAACAAATATTTAAGCCCAAAGCAGTGTGTATAAACTTGAAAGACTAACTACTTTATCGACATGGGATAATTTCTCCTTTTTAAGGAAATAAACCAGAGAGGCAAAAACAAACAAACAAACAAAAAACAGCAGCAATTTTAAAAATATGATCAACCAAATTAAGGAGAATCTTGAAGGAAACTTTAAAACATTTTGGAAAATTGCTATATTTTCTTAAGTTTTTATTTATTAACCTTCACCAACATACTGATTAAAATGATATTTTAAAAGGTTTCTGAGAATCATTCTATGTAAGGGGTGGTAATTACATGCCTTGTTGACTTTTTACAACAACCTATTGAAGAGTAATGGGATAATACATATTGCTACTGATATTTAAATATGCTCATATTAATTTGAAGAATATGTGAAGTGGTAGATTAAGTAATGGGGAACAATGAGAGACTACAGAATGAACTACTGAATATGATGGCCATGGAGAATGGCTTGCAGGAAACACCTCTCCCTATTATGTATACTACTAGAACTGAATCTGGTGATATGAGAAGAGGTGGCAGGTCAGGTGTGGAAAGGTCTTTATGTGGTATTAAATAAAAGCCCCTCCTTCTCCATCCAAAAATCTTCACCTCCCAGCACCACACCTTCCCATAAAGTTGTCAGAAGTGGTGCTTTTCTGTGTCTGAGCCATCTCAGAGCTATCATTGGCCAAGGGGAAATTATGGTGACCTATCAAAGCTGAAAGGCATGGCTACTCATGTGGTTAATAATTAAAGGGCAGGAGGCCTAGGATAAACCATTATTGACTTCAATGTAGCTAAGATGATTAGGAAACCATCAGAGCTTAGAACAGATAAGGGACAACCAACATTGAGTAACACCTGTGAACCCAGGTACAGAGTTGGTGTCAATGTGAGGTGACTCCACCCAAGATCTTACCCTTGTTGCCCATAAGACCCACCTATAACTCTTGCATGTCTTTGATTGGCATAAATCCCCTCCTCAGCTAGCCACTCCTTTTCATAGAACCTACCTTCCTAGTCAGTTTCCATCTTTTTTTCCTCAAACCAATGCTCATCTGGGATCACCTGTTTCCCTACCAGATACAGAAGATAATAATGCTAAAAGGACTCCTTTAAGGAACTTCAAGAAAAATTATACTCAAACAATTACCACCCCTTCAAGAAAACCTAAGGCAAACATAATAAGGCCAACCATATTTATCTGTTATCTCAGGCTGAATAAGACATGAAAATAAAAATTGGCAGATCAGGAGCAAGGGACACTGGAGAAATCCACCATTCCAAGTAATTCCCTATGTATAGCAAGGTCCAGAGACCTAGAACTACCTGCCATGTCTACAGAGGAGGCTGTGGAGAAATGGCCAGCAGCATAGGAAACAAATCTTGTACCAACAGGGTGTGTTTATGTTAATAATTAAAATAAAATCAATGAGATGTGAAAAGGAGATACGTGTCTGTGTGTGCACAAGTTTTCTGATGGCGGAGAGGGAGATAAGGGGGTGAAAAGGCAGGTATGTAAAAGAGGAAGGGAGTTGGGGTCTTGAAGAATTAGGGGTCAGACTTGCAGGATCACAAATAAGCAGACATTAGGGCTAAAAGTTGAATGAGGCACTAATTTCCTGGGTTACCAGTTTTTCATTTACCACCTGAAAGGAGTAAAAGAGCTTAATATTTTGACATGTGTGGAGGAGTAGACCCAAATACAGAGAGGTCTGATGCAAGTGTCATGACAATACCATCTACAAAAGAAGTCATAAGAATTACTTCCATATCACATACCTTATATTGGTGTTTTTTGCATGCCATCCTATATTGTAAGCAAATGAAGCCCTCAGAGAGACCAATAATTTCTCCTTACACATCCAAGTACTAAAATAATGGTGTTTGGTGGCCACAAACCCTGCACTTATTAGATCACTTTCTTAGACCTTAATTATATCTTAATCACTTAATCACTTGATTATATCTAAAAATCTGGGGGTGGAGCAGTGGCCTACCAAAGATGAGGTTAGTACCAATGGAAGTTGTCTACTCTCCATGCAGGCAATAAAGGGAAGCATTGTTTACAGATAATTTTAATAAAAGATAAACCTGAGTGATAGCTGCTCTTTTTACTACTGCATTCATGCCTTCATACTCTAGCATTTTTTAGCAATGCTAGTGAAAAAATACTCTCACATACTCCACCCCCAAAATGATCTTATGATCTTTTTTGTGTGCTTGGTGTTTATTAAGTTTCTTAGATGTGTAGGTTGAGTTCAAGTCCATTAATTTGTTCTTCTGCAATATCTAAACTTATGTTAATCCTATTGATAGTATTTTTAACTCACATATTGTAATTTTATCTGTAGAAGTTTAATTTGAGTGTATCTGTAATAATATGTGTCTACTTAATTTTTGGAACATATGGAAAGTAGTTATAATAAATATCTTTTAAAAAATATTTTATTGATTTTTTTACAGAGAGGAAGGGAGAGGGATAGAGAGTTAGAAACATCAATGAGAGAGAAACATCGATCAGCTGTCTCCTGCACACCCTCTACTGGGGATGTGCCTGCAACCAAGGTACATGCCCTTGACTGGAATCGAACCTGGGACCCTTCAGTCCGCAGGCCGATGCTCCATCCACTGAGTCAAACCGGTTAGGGCTATAATAAATATCTTAATGTCCTTGTCTGTTAATTCTAACATCTGTATATATCCGAGGTTGATTTTGATTGATGAACTTCTTTTCTCTTAATAGTTCATATTATCCTGCTTCTTTGAATGTCTGGTTATTTTGCATTGAATGCCAGATATTGTGAATTTTATTTTCTTGGGTGCTGATATTTTTTATATTCCTATAAATATTATTAAGCATTGCTCTGGGGTGCAGTAGTTATTTGGAAACAGCGTAATCCTTTTGTATCTTGCTTGGATTTACTAGGTGAGACTAACATTGTGTTCAGTCATTGCTAATTATTCCCCACTGCAGGGGCAAAATTCTTTTATGCAATCAACAAAAATTTCCATGAATTTTGAGGTTTTCCAGTTTTGTTGATTGGGACTGGCCCTATGTCAGCATTGGATAATGATTCATTTTATCCTTTCTCATGGTTGTTCTCCCCAACACCCCTCATCCCAAACTTAGGTTAGTTTTTTCACATGCATACTCTGATTAGTAATCTCCTGAATATTCAAGATATATTGTTTGCAGTAGTGAGTATTTTCTCTGTACAGCTCTCTCCTTTCTGTTCTATGAGCAGTAGCTGCTTTTGTTTTGCCAGAATCTCAATAAATCTACTTAGTTTTGTGATTAAAATCTGGCTCCATCTGGGTGTTCCATCCCTGAAATTAAGGTTGGGAATTCTTACAAAGCAGGTGTGTGGGACAATTGTAGGGGTCACCACATTTATTTCTGATCTCTCAGGAATCCTTATCTTTCATTGTGTGATGTCCAGTGTTTTGAAAAACATTGTTTCATATATGTCTTTACTTTTTGATTGTTTCAGGAGAGAGGGTGAATTCAATTTTGGCTACTCATTTTTATTTGTAAGCAGAAATTTCAAGTCACAGAAAGTACAACTTTTAGTGGTTAGTACTAATTCTTGTCTACAAACAATATAAATTATAATAGTTATTATGTCAGGCACTCTACATACACAATCTCACTAAACCCTCATACCAACTTCACATAGTAACCATTATTGTCATTCCCACTGTTCAGATAAGGTAACTGAATTTCAGTGAGGTCAAGTACCTTGCTCAAAGTCACACACCCAGTAAGTACAAGAAGTTCACCTAAGACGTAATTCAAACCTGTCTGAAATCAAAGACTCTGATCTTAACAACATCACTATCCTTTCATGACTGTCAACCAACCCATAGTTTCTTGTTATCACTAGTACAAAGACAATCATTATCATGTTTATGTCATTTAGAAGTACGGATAATTTTTATCTAGTACAGAGTGTAAAAGTGCTTATTAAGCCAAAAATAATTATCATACCAGAGATTTTGTATGCCTTGGGTTTAGATAAAAAAAATCTAAATGGCATCTTGTCAAGCTCAAATACCAACATTTGTGTGTGCAGCTTCCAACAACACAACCTTTGAAAAGTTGTTTTTCTTTCATTGCAAAAGATACAAGATCTGTGGGAGTAACAGAATGCTAAATGTTGACTGGTGCTAAATGCAGGTAAAACAGCTTTGGAAAAACAAGTACTATTTGAAAGCTGCACCTAGGGCTTAGCAGAGTTGTGTCATTTTAGTCACAACAAGTTACTCAGATACACTATAAAACTTTATTCCCCCAAATGAAGTGGTTTGGATGGAGCTGGTAACTGCCACTAAACCAGCTGATTCCAAAGTTCTAGCAATATAGATGGAATGGCAAATGGGGCCAGGGATGTGGAGAAGTTACGCAAGGGCCCATCAGAAACTAGAGAAGTAGCACTGGGAAAGCAAGATCTAGTAGGCAAGTCTGAGGGGTTTAGGCCCAATGTTGTACCTATCCTTTCTGTCTGAAGAGCTCACTAATCATATGAAATAATTCATTTTTTGTGTGTCTGAAAGTGAGAACAGGGAGAAGGGATGAAGTCTTTCACTCTCCAAATTATCCTCAACACTTCTGCCAGCATGATATTTCTAAAACATGAATCTGAGCATGTAGTTTCCTGACAATAAAAACAACTTTAAACTGTTTCTTTACTATGCCATACAAAGGCTTCTAAGGTCTGGCATCTGTTCTCTAAATGTACCTTGTTATTCAATGCCAACATGCTTTACTTATCTGTTCTACCTCTCCTTGGCATGGCCTGCCCCTCTCCTTACCTTCCTAGGAAAATCTTCCCTATACTTCACATGACAACTTAAAAGTCTCCTATTTGGTACGCATGTCTTTGACTTGCTCAAGGGTAGCCATCACTTCCTCCTTATTCCAATACTGTACCTAGCTCTTACCTCAGTTATTACACTTATTACACTGTATCGCATATATGTATGTATATACCCATCTCACCTAGTATACTGTTAGCTTCTGGTGGCAAATAATATATTCTTCACCGGGTTAGGCCGGGCTAATGATAGATAAGTAGGTAAGCTGGCAAAAAGGAAAATATGAAGAAAGATAGAAAGAATAGATGGACTGGAAAAGAGGATTGTTGAAAAAATTATTTTTGATAAATATTATAATAGTATACATTTAAAAACAGATGGAAATTATGTTAACCATCAAGAAAAAAAATGTCAAAAGTTACCCAGATCATTGAGAAGACACATCTGTTGATGGGAAGGCTACAAAAATTTAACTTATTCTTAATTAATTCTGATCACTTTCTTCATTTTATTTTTCTTTATAGGCAACCACATTTTTTCCTGTATTGGCAGTCTAGAGTAAGAAATTATGGATACAATTAATTAAATAATAGTATATATGGAGTCACTTAGAGCCCAAATATGTTTATATTCTAAAGTAATGTAGTAAATAAGAAATTTCTGATTTGATATATAATCTGGTAAAGTTTTTATGAAATTGATATCACTGTTGTCTTGACTTCCAAAAGGTCACAATGAATTGTCATTCAATACTGAGTAAAACACTGAACATAATACTCTCCAGATCCATCTGTGCTGTTGCAAAAGGCAAGACTTCCTTCTTTTTTACAGCCAAGTAGTATTCCATTGTGTAAATGTACCACAGCTTTTAAAAATGCCATATGATTTCACTTATATATGGAATCTGATGAGCAAAATAAACTAACAAACAAAATAGAAACAGACTCATAGATACAGAGAACAGACTGACAGCTGGTAGAGAGGAGGGAGGTTGGGTGACTGGGTGAAAAAAGGAGGAGGGATTAACCAAAAAAAACACAAAAACTTATAGACACAGACAACAGTATGGTGATTACCAGAGGGACAGGGGGTGGGGACAGTAGAAGAGGCTTAAGGGGGAATAAATGGCGATGGAAAAAGACTTGAATGGTAGTGGTTAACACACAAGAAAATATACAGATGATGTATTATAGAATTGTACACCTAAACTTATATAATTTTATTGACCAATGACACTCCAATAATTTCAATAGTTTTTAAATACTAAGAAAATAAATTCCATGTGCTGCTATTATAGGACTATTATAATGTCAAGAAATAGAAATACCTGTGGAAGAGCCCTTAAAAGCAGCTAGTTACCAGGGAAACTTTTCACTTAATAAATGAGAAAATTACATCCAAGAGACATTAATGCTAACCTGCTCAAAATCATACAGTGAACTGACAGGGAAGTGGAAACAAGAACTCAGGCCTTCTGATTTCTAGTCAAGGATACCTTTTATCATACACAGGATGGTATATTAAAATACACAACAATAGTTCTTACATCACACTGTTCCATAAACAAATCCCTTACAAACACTTTCCAGTTAACAAATATGATTGAGTTGAGCCAGATGCAGAGCATGAGGAGTGGTTGGCATGGGAATAAACTGGATAGTAAATGCCCCATGTAAAAACCATCAATTGATAGCCTTTCTTTTTCTTTCTTTCTTTCTTTCTTTCTTTCTTTCTTTCTTTCTTTCTTTCTTTCTTTCTTTCTTTCTTTCTTTCTTTCTTTCTTTCTTTCTTTCTTTCCTGCTTTCCTTCCTCCCTCCCTCCCTTCCTCCCTCTCTCTCTCTCTCTTTCTTTCTTCTTTCTTTCTTTTTTTCTTTCTTTCTTTTTCTTTCTTCTTTCTTTCCTTTCTTTCATCTTCACCCAAGGATATTTTTCCATTGATTTTTATAGAGACTGGAATAGAGAGGGAAAAACAGAGAGAAATATCAATGTTAGAGAAACACATCTATTGGTTGCCTCCTGTACGTGCCCTGACCAGGGCCCGAGTCTGAGAGGAGCCTGCAACCAAGGTACATTCCCTTGACCAGAATTGAACCTGGGACCCTTCAGTCAGCAGGCTGATGCTCTATCCACTGAGCTAAACCAGCTAGGATAATTGATGGTTTTCATGTGGGAATATGGACCCAGTGTTTCCTAATCCTCTGATTAGTCACACAGAGTCAGAAACCCAGATACTAATGTGATATATCTTCATGACAATTAATTATTTTTTCTTCATTTAAGTATTGAGCTGACCACTTTTTGCTCATGGGCAGCCCATACTGTCATTGAGCCTGTTTATAAAAGTGATACTAGAGGAACATGGTTGACAATGAGTACTGTTAACATATCAAAATTGTAATACTTTATAGATGCTCCAAAAGTGCAACAGTTATTAAAGCAACCACTGTAACTATTATACCATTTTTACTTGACAACTGATGTATGGTATAAAGTTATATGATATAAAATATTTCTTCTTGCAAGATAGTTCACTTTAGTTTTCCTTAGTGAAATTCTCTAATGCATTCAAAATAGGAGTCTATTTTATGAAACAATTGATATGCACACAACTTTTTGGTACTCATCTACCATCTAAACAGACACATATTTGCACTTTTTAATAATTTAGATCTAGCATTAGATTTGTACAGCAAGTTCTGAGTTACTTTTTCTTCTTTTTCTATCAATAATAAAATGATCTATATTTCAGCTTTTGTGTTTAACTATAAGGTATCTCATATCTTTGAATTTTATATTATCTTATTTTTAATTTTTTTATTTTTAAATTTATCTTTATTGTTGAAAGTATTACAGATGTCCCCCTTTTCCCCACATTTACCCCGTTTGAATTTTATATTATCATAACATACATTTTCTTCAAAAGTTAGGTAGAAGTACAAAATGTATAAAATGTGTGAAAATTTAATTTTAGTGTAAATATCATTGAATTATAGATATTAGTAGTTCTCAAAGTAGGAGTTTCCGTGACACTTTCAGGAGTCCTGAGGTCAAAAAGCATTTTCATAACATAAAAATATATTTTTAGTATGTTTACATTTTTGATGATGATTCAAAAGCAATAGCAGGGAAAACTTTTGTAACAATAAAATAAATCAAGGATAGTGTCAAACTATATTAATCTTTGCATTCTTCGCTGCCATATTCACAGAAGAAAAATACCTACCAGTTTCACTTAAGAATGCCCTGATGAAGCATTAAAAATGTTTACTTTTATTAAATCTCCACCCTTGAATGCAACCTTTTAACATTTTGTGTAACAAAATGGAAACTATACATAAAACAGAGTATTAAAAGTTCATTGATAAGGTTTCAGATTTCCTGTTGTAACTAACCTATAGGAAATTACACTTCTTGAGTTTGGATATTTCAATATCCAAGAAGAATGTCCACAATTATCATAAAAGGCTATATTCATCACTTTTCTAACTCTGCACCTATACAGTGCCCGATTATCTTCATATATATTAGTGAAATCAGCATATTGCAAATGACTGGATGCACTTACTTTAATGAGAATTTCACTTTTCTCAATAGATATTTTTGTTTTCAAAATAGTTATTTTTCATAAAGTATGTTATTTATGTTAACATGAAATGGATTTATTATCGTTAGGTTTAAATGAACTGGTAAATAAAATCTTTTAAAATGTATTTTAATTCCAAATACAATAAATCTGATAATTTTGATGTAGACAGTCTACATAAATAAAAGCTCTGTGGTGTCTCAATAATTTTTAAAAATATAAAGAGGTATTGAGACCAAAAAATTTGCAAATCACTGCTATATATTAACTCATTCAATAAATACTCATTGAAAGTATAACACTCTTGTCAAAGCTAGGGAATAATGTGGTGAGCAAGACAGACATAGTCCATATAGTCATGGAAATGGCAAGCTTGATGGGAAATAGACAATAAACAAGTAACACATTCAACAAGAAATTAATCACAAATTTTAAAAAGTGCTATTTAAGAAATAAGCAGAGTATAATGTTGGTAAAAAACAAAATCTTACCTTACCATGCCCTATTTCCTCCATGCCCTATTACCTTTCTATTCTACTGGCTGTATCACTGTAATTGTTTTCCTGGGAGCCACCTGTGTAGAAGTGGACATATGACTCAGTCCTAACAGGAGAAGTGTACCATCTTATTGTCCAGAGTGCTCAGGGAGAGGTAGATGACACAAGTTGAACTAGAAAAGTCTTCTGGTGAACCCAAATAAGGACCATGTAAGCTTAGAAGCAATACAAGGAAAAAGAAATAAGGACAGAGAGAAAGATATATACAGGTGAAAAGAAAGGGAGAAGAACTATTGGAAAGAAGTATTATGAAAGCCAATGCATTACATGTACTGTACTGTTTTTCTTTCCTTTTTCGTACAAGCTACCACTATTGCCTTAGCTCAGCTCATATAAATTCATTTTCTTTATGAACCACATTCAGTATGAAGAAAGTACCAGGATAATTGTAGCCAACACTTATGCATTTATGATCTAGAATAAACAAATAGAGATACAAATAAGTTGTTTTTCATTCTTTTCCCTTCCCTATTTTCTTAGTGGAATCACTATCTTGAAGTTATTTCTTAAACGTTGTCTATTTTTATAATTTTACATCATAAGGTACATACCAATGATCAATATACATAATGTAGTTTCTGTGTTTAAAAGTTTATTAAATGAAATACACTGTATATCCATCTATACATTGCATTTTCACTTAGTATTATTTTTAAAGGTTTTCATTTGACAGAACTTTTTAAAAACTGCTTTAGGACTTCATTATAAAAATTTACCACAATGTATTTATACATTCCTCTATTAATGTATATGTGAAAATGAAATGGTAGGTCATAGCGTACTCTGGGCATGGAACTTTCAACTTGACTAGATATTATTAAATATCTCTCCCAAATGGTTGTGACAATCTAGGTGCTAACTTAGAGTAGATGAGAACTTCTGTTTTGCCAATCCCTTATAAGTATTAATATAATCAGCCTTTTTTTATTTTTCCTAATTGAATGGAATGAAATGCATCTGAAATGATTGACAGTAAATTGGTAAAAGGTGGTTATTTTGATGAAGTGGGGGTATTTATTTTCTTCTCTCTTGTTTGTATTTTCTCTTTGGTCAAAATATTTCCTTGGGAAAGAAATTGTTTAAATAATTCCATTAACCTCAGATTCCTTATCATAACCCTAAAGGGTGGATGTATTATTTAATATTTAATAAATTTCACTGGGGGAGTCAGTGTAGTAGAAAGAACATTTGCTTTGAAGCCATTATAGACTTTAGTTCAATTTGTTGTTGTTGTTAATCCTCACCTGAAGACACTTTTCCACTATTTTTTTATTGTTTAAAGTATTACAAATAGTAGAACATATGTCTCCTTTTTCCCCTATTGACCTCCTCCTGGCCTCCCCCACCCTCCCCCTGCACATTCCCTCACCCCCCTAGTGTCTGTGTTCATTGCTTATGATTATACTTGTGTGCATTTTTAGAGAGAGTGGAAGGAGAGAGAGAGAGAGAGAGAGAGAGAGAGAGAGAGAGAGAGAGAAATATTGATGTGTCCTCACATCAATTGATTGCCTCTTGCACACTCCTGGACCAGGCCTGCAATCGAGTGTGCAACCCAGGTACATGCCCTTGACTGAAATTGAACCTGGAACCTTCATTCCCTGGGCTAACGATCTATCTGCTGAACCAAACTGGCTAGGGCAGTTCAAATTTTGTTCTCAATATTTTCTGGTCATGTGTTCATGTACTGTTTCTGAACCTTAGTTTCTGCATCTATAACATTGTAGTAATTTATAAAATTATTGTGTGGAATATATTAAGTGGTATATGTAAAGCAGATAGCATAGTACTTAGCACAGTAAAAATTAGTGAAACATGTTAGTTTCTGTTATTGATGATATGCAGTACTCAAATCATACTGCACAATCCACTGGGATGAGGACACAGTGCTGTGAAAGACAATGAAATCTCACAGGACACAACTGACAAGATAGCATAGGAAAAATCTCATGTCAGATTTGGGTATGATAGAGATATTGTCTTAAATTATGTTTCCAGCAAAATCATTCCCAACAAATAGTAGAGTGATGGTTCTAGCAGATATGATTTTTTGGGGGAGTATGTCCCCAGAACATGTGTTGTGCAAATCTACCTTTGTGCATGTATGTGCACATGTGTGTGCTTGTATTCAGTTTAGCTTGTTGTATTGCTCCACAAATAACAGTGCTCAATACATTTTGACTTGAAGAGAATGGTGACAATTTATGATATTGAATCACTTTGGGCTAGGTTTCAGAAAATAGGACACTAAAAAGGTCATGTTTTACAGCTAAAATTTACTCTGCTATAATTTTGAATAATAAATCACTGTGAAACTTACCAAAAGTTCAAAGCCAGATTTTTCTGTGGTTACCATAGTGACCAGCAAAGAATTTAAAGATTAATTGTAATCCATTTAAAAATAAAACTATATTATAAATTGTATAATGATTATACATAACATTTTGAATTTTTACTAATATTCAAGGATTGTGGCATGTTAATGCATAAACATAGGTACATAAATAAAAGAGCAAATTCCCGTTGTGTGAGTCTTAGTGTAAAGAGCCTTTTAAATAACATTCTTTAATGTTATTTTAAAAAGAAATAAATAGAATTTACCTGGCTTTGAATTATATTCAGGAAGCAGTGAGAAAAATGCAAGCCTTTCAAAAAATGCAAGCCTTTCAAAGCAATGAAATCATTTATTTAATGAGAAGTTGTGTTTCAACCCCAAAAGAACTAGCATTCCTCTTGTCTACAGAAGATCTCAGTAGGAATTTTGACCTTGCCACCCACACTCTCATTCTGTGGTTTACAAATATCCTACATTCTCAACTTCTTCTTTAGACATCCTTGCTTATCTTTACTGATACTGGATATTCATTCCTCTTCAAAAAGTCCTTTCTAAATAGATGCTCATGTTTCCCATTCCCCAATGACTTTAAGGCCACTTCTAGATCATTACTCCACCATGCTCATGTAAAATTTGTTTGTGTGTGTTCTTTTTGAGGCTTATGGCATTCAACCATACCACCTTCTAAATCTCCTTGTTTTTCCACCTACTAATTTATTGGTTAATCCCTGAATTTGAGGGTTAACAAACTATATCTCATGGACCAAATTTATTTTGCCTTATTTTGGAAATCAAATTTTATTGGACTATGTCATTTTCTTCACTTAACGTAGGGGATATGACTGCTTTTGCAGAACAATAACAAATTTAAGTAATTGAAACAGGGACCATATGACCTACAAAGCCTAAAATGTTTACTATCTGGACCCTGATAGAAGTTTGCTGACATTGAAGTATTCAGTACATTCTCATATTTCTCCCCTTTGCAATCCCTGTCATGCTCTTTCAGGTACAGGTGTTGGAATAACCCAAACAGTACTTCTTAATCCTTTACCTTTTTCGTTGCCAAAGTCCATCATTTCTACTCTACTCCAGTGACCTACTCCCATGATCATTCCCCAGATCTTGTCAACACCAAAACTGTTTCACTTCTCTTGTTTTAAATTCAAATATATCACTCTTTGCCCACAACTACTCTTATTTTTTGTTATGGAAAACATTATAGAAATGAAGTGAGGGATATCTACATAAAAGCAAATACCTGTATTCATGTGACAAAAAAGTGCACCCCAATAGGGAATTAAATGGACAATGCAAAGACAGAACTTTTAGGAATATTCATGTATGGAGCAATAGAGAAGCCATAGATGGATCCTGAGAAGGAACTATCTAAGAGGTAGGAGGCCTAACAGAATGCAGTATTGTGTAATCCATGGGAGGGTAGTTGATAAGATAAGATTGTCAATAATGTCAAATGCTGCAAATAAGTGAAAATGTATATGTATTGAAGTAAAGTAGTGTCTGTGTCCTATAACACTGGATAAAATGTTGCCTGAATACAAGAATCTTAGCTTATGTCTTTCTTCTCAAAGACCCTTGTTGATCAAGGACTTTTATTATATTGTGCAAACTTATTTTTCAATGGGCATATATCCTTAATACAAAATTACAATTTATAATATAAAGTTATGAAATCACACATATACATAAATATTTTTATGATAAAATATTAACAACATTGAAACAAAAGGCACAGAGGTGAATGTCAAACAATAAGGGGTATTTTTATATTTGGCAGCCTGTTACCAGAACTAAATGTAATACAATAACAGTAAAATAGAACAGAACTGGTTAGACTAAAACATCCTATGTGACTTGCCCTTCTGTCCCTCCCCTTACCTCAAGCTCTTTCCTCAAGGATCTACAACAATAAAATTGTGATATTCTCAAATTATTGGCTCTCAAACTACTCCTAAGCTTATTGATAGGTTGCTTAGGTTTCTTAATGTGCAGGATTTTTTTTAAATAAAAAAGAGGTATAGAGACATAGTAGAAGCAGCATTTATTCTTTTAATCGGCATTTGTTGAGGGCCTATTATGTACTAGTCAGTCTGCTTTATGGGGAGCAGGGCAACCACTCCAATGTACCACTCAATTGGAAAATGCCAGTTGAATCTATGTTTTGTATTCATTCATACAGATGCTTGAAGGATGATTTGCTCCCTAGTTTAATAGAAACTGTGAATTATTTATGAAAATAATAACATAAAAGAAAATATGCATGAAAACATTGGATCAATAAATATTTAACCACCTGTGACTATTCAAACCTCACTTCTGAAGGCCCTGATATCTCAAACATATGAAAGAGAAAGTTGCAAGATGTGCTTCAAAGAGATTAGACACATGTAAACTGAAAGCAAAACATCAATTCCATATCCAATCTGTTTTCTTAATGGTTTTATAGATGGTAGATGAAGAACTATAACTCAGTTCTGAGATGAGTCACAGGAACATGGCTGTGCTTTGGTGAGAGACAGGACTTCTGGAAAGCCTGAAAATAAAGATGTTGATAACTTTGGAAAGAAAGAATTTTCCTACCTCCTTGGAAGCGCTGGCTAGAATAAGTTAATCTTTGGTGAGGGATGGGGATGCCTGAACAAAGCAGAGAGAACCAGTTGTCATTACTGTCAAACTCCATACAGGCATGTAATTCATCTGAATCTTCTCTAGAGCATGCCAAGGAATCAAATAAACCCCAACGTGCAGATACCTTAAGGCAGCGGTTCTCAACCTGTGGGTCGCAACCCCTTTGGCGGTCAAACGACCCTTCCACAGGGGTCGCCTAAGACCATCCTGCATATCAGATATTTACATTATGATTCATAACAGTAGCGACATTACAGTTATGAAGTAACAACAAAAATAATTTTATGGTTGGGTCACAACATGAGGAACTGTATTTAAAGGGCCAGAAGGTTGAGAACCACTGCCTTAAAGGCTTAGCCATCATTTGTTGACTGACACTCACTTTGGCAGAATGGAAACAAAGAGTTGACTATTTCATTAAAAAAAAACAACAACACAAAGGTAAGGCTGATTTAAGTTAATTATACTTTGCTTTTTTCTTGTTTATTAACTTTTCTTTTTAAACTATTTTTTCTATTACATTTGTTTTTATTGTCTTCTAAATCTACACTTTTTCCAATCCCATAATTTAAGCCACAATAATTTTTTTTACCTAGAATTAGATAATTATTTCCCAAATGGTGTCCTGCCCCTCTCCAATCACTTTCCACTGCCCAGGGATATTAGAGCAGTTTATTAGAGTTTGCATGCTGAAGTGGAAAAAAATATATAACTTTGTGCATGCTTTTATTTTACAGAGGGTTGGTGTGAATATGTAAGTTTGCTTAGATGCACAGTCTAAATTAGAACCCAATTCTACCAATTTCCAGTGCAGTGCACTTTGCAGGGCTTCATATTTTTGTTATCAATCAGTGCTTTACTAAATCAGCCTCAGTCTCTCTTAAATCCTCTCTCTACTAATAAATAGAAGGCTGCTGAGTCCTAATTCTTCGAGGCTTTATCTGTACTTTACGTTTCACACATTTGTGTATTTTTAGTCTTTGTGGTCTTCTCCCTATGCCACATTCTTTTATTAATCATTGCATCCTTTAATTTCTTTTGTGATGATGGAAGTGTACCATATTTACATCCACAGGTAATTTTCCACAATAAAAAAGCTCGCTTTGCTGTGGGTGTATTTTTGTTGTTGTTGTTGTTGTTGTTGTTAATCCTCACTCAAAGATATTTTTCCATTGATTTTTTTTTTAGGGAGAGTGGAAAAGAGAGTGAAAGACAGAGAGAAACATCGATGTGATTGCAACATGTCAATTGGTTGCCTTCTGCATACACCCCGACCAGGGCTCAAGCTAGGGAAGAGTCTGCAACCAAGGTACACGCCCTTGACCAAACTTGAACCTGGGACCCTTTAGTCTGCAGACCAACTTTATCCACTAAGCCAAACCGGCTAGGCCATGTGGGTATGTTTTCACATATGAATGTTAGTTTTGGCTTCTGAGAATGTAGCTTTTTTGACAGCAGCCTGTTCACAAATGTCTGCTGCAGCAATAGGATTTATTGGAAAGGCGTTAGCATCTACAGAACAGCCCCACAAAGTCTGTTTTCATCAGTCTTTGTGAAAATTTCTCAGTGATATTTTGGTAGATTAGCGGTCATCATTGTCTTATGAAGAAACACTCAGCATTCTGAACACTCAGAACAGTTTGATATCCATGTGCTATTTTTTTGCTTATTTTTAAAACATAGTTCTGCAAAATATATTATATCAGATCAACCATAGTGCAGAAAATGTCATTAATCAAATTATGTGGATATTAGGCATCTCTTAGTGGATCAAGACTTATTTCAATTCATCATCTATGAGGTCCATGTGTGCCAATTCATCACTGTAGCAATCTTGTCAGTTTTTACCTTCATAAATAATTATTTCCACATCCAGCATTCTAAGGGGCTTGGCAGGGTATCTTGCCAGCTGGTCTACATTAATGAAAAAACAAACTGCTTATGATCTATGGCTATGGTTCATTCTAAAGCTGAGTGATATCACACTTACATGCACGGTGATTATACTGTTTGAAACTGTATTTTCTCATGAAGTAATCTTCTGCACACTTTGTAGAAAACTATTTTTATTTTGTCAGGAGTGACTAGCAGATTGCCAACCTAACAACTGAAGAAACAATAGGTTATTCATGTCTGTGACCACACAAATAGAAATAGATGGTTTGTCAGAATCATCATCTCTGGGTCATTTTATGCTTTGTGACTAATATTTATGTGCATGTTAGAATCAGAATATCATGGTCAGACACCAAGAAAGAAACCATTATATTCCTTTTTCAAGGCAAGTTGTTCTCTATCCACACATTCAATAAAATCATGTCAAGATAAAATCAGGGTTGTTATTTTCCATATATCCTGTGAGTATAACTTCTTTTGATATTAATAGAAAGATCTCTAGAAAAGTATGAACATGTGACTAAATAATGCTGTGATGTTTTTATCTGCACACATGTACATACATACTTTTGTTTAATTTCAAAGAAAAGTTGGACTCCTATTACCGAATTTTGTTTCAGATGAGTTTATATTAATCATTTAACTCCCTGTATGGGGTATATATATATATATATTCCACTAGAAATCTAAAAAGTCACAATGACATTACTTGTATTAATGTGACCTAACCATGAAATTTCTTTTTGCCTAGAAAATGTCATCACATCTCAATCCAGTACCAGCTATATATAGGCAGGAGTGACAAACCAAAATGATTGCCTCTAGCAGATGTTATTCCATTTCATTCACATCGTTGTGACTTACTTTGGAGTTTCCTGCAGACAGTTCTAATACAGGGCAATGACTTCCTACATCTGTCTGTTTGAGAGTGTTATCTGACCATCCCCCACATTGGCAGACTATGTTTGATGGAAATTAACACCCTGGTAGCTACTGTGCACAAATGAGGAATAGGAATTGCTGAATAAATATCCCAGCTTCCTCACTCCTTAATTCTCAATTGTTATTTTAAAATACATTTTTTATTTATTTCAGAGAGGAAGGGAGAGGAAGAGATAGGAACATCAATGATGAGAGAGAATCATTGATCGGCTGCCTCCTGCATGCCCCACACTGGGGATTGAGCCTGCAACCAGGGCATGTGCCCTGAGTTGGGATCAAACCATGACTTCCTGGTTCATACGTCAATGTTCAACCACTGAGCTGTGCCAGCTGAGCATGGAACCTGCAGTTTTAATCACTATCCTATATTGCTTCTAAAATAGATTCTTTGTAATTCACATCATTGCTAAAAAAAGGAAGAACCCCGAATAGCCACAGCAATTATGAGAAAGAAGAACAAAGTTGGAGGGATTACAATACCAGATATCAAGCTATATTACCAAGCATGGTTCTCAAAACTGCCTGGTACTGGCACAAGAACAGACATATAGACCAATGGAACAGAACAGAGAACCCAAAAATAGACTCATGCCATTATGCTCAATTAATATTTGACAAAGGAAGCAAGAGCATACAATGGAGTCAAGACAGTCTCTTCAATAAATGGTGCTGAGAACTTTGGTCAGATACATGAAAAAAAAAATGAAACTAGATCACCAACTTACACCATACACAAAAATAAACTCAAAATGGCTAAAGGACTTAAATGTAAGACAGGAAGCCATAAAAATCTTAGAAGACTCCATAGGCAGCAAAATAGCAGACATATGTCGTAGCACTATCTTTACCAGTACAGCTCCTAGGGCAGTGGACACTAAGGAAAAAATAAACAAATGTAACTACATCAAAACAAAATAGAAACCATGAACAAAACAAGAAAGCCCACCGCATGGGAGAACATATTTGCCAATGCTGTTTCAGATAAGGGTTTAATCTCCAAAATTTACAGAGAACTCATACAACTTAACAAAATGAAGATGAACAATCCAATCAAAAAATGGGCAAAGGACCTAAATGGACACTTTTTGAAAGAAAACATACAGAAGGCCTAGAGACATATGAAAACATACTCAAAGTCACTAATCATCTGAGAGATGCAAATCAAAACAACAATGAGGTACTATCTCACACCTGTCAGAATGGCTATCATCAAATAATCAACAAAGACAAGTGCTGGCTAGGATGTGGAGAAAAAAGAACCCTCCTGCACTGCTGGTGGGAATGCAGATTGGTGCAGCCACTGTGGAAAACAGTATGGAGTTTTCTCAAAAAATTAAAAATTGAAGTCCCATTTGACCCAGTAATCCCACTTCTAGGACTATATCCCAAGAAACCAGAAACACCAATCAGAAAAGATATATGCACCCCTATGTTCATAGCAGCACAATTTACAATAGCTAAGATTTGGAAACAGCCTAAGTGCCCATCAGCAGAAGAGTGTATTAGAAAACTGTGGTACATCTACACAATGGAATACTACGCCGCTATAAAAAAGAAGGAACTTTTACCATTTGCAACAGCATGGATGGAACTGGAGAGCATTATGCTAAGCGAAATAAGACAGTCAGAGAAAGGTAAATATCACATGATCTTACTCATATGTGGGATATAATGATCAACATAATTTGATGAACAAGAATAGATCCAGAGACAAATGGTAGGGGAGGGGGTTTAGAGAGCAACCGAAGGACTTGTATGCATACATATTAGCATAACCAATGGACACAGACACTGGGGCTGCGGGGGCTTGCCAGGGGTGAGAATGGCTGCAAGGTGGGGTGGGGGTCAATTGGGGGAAAAGGAGACATATGTAAAGCTTTATACAATAAAAAAGTTCCCTCAGATGATGTTAAAGTTTAGCCAGAGTTGTAATCCACTGCTTTATCACATCAACCTAAAAATTAAGACATGTAATCTTGTATACCAGTACCTAAGCTCTCTTTATACAATTGTGCTGCTTCAAATTATGCCTGCTCTTTAGGCAATGGTAGTCTATGTCAATATTAATAACATACTTTCATAATTTATGTTTTATGGAGCTCATACTCTATATTACATTATCAATTTTGAAGTACGACAGTGCATGACCTGGTTTGAAAATTCAGCGCCTTAAGTAGCCAATAGGAAATATGTAAATTGTGCAACTTTTTAAAAAATATATATTTTATTGACTTTTTACAGAGAGAAAGGGAGAGGGATAGATAATTAGAAACATCAATGAGAGAGAAACATCGATCAGCTGCCTCCTGCACACCCCCCACTGGGGATGTGCCCGCAACCAAGGTACATGCCCTTGACCAGAATCAAACCTGGGACCCTTCAGTCCGCAAGCTGACGTTCTATCCACTGAGCCAAACCAGTCAGGGCAAATTGTGCAACTTTTATGGCTTTTTTTATAAACAAAACCCAGGAAATTTTGTGACGCATTTTAAAACAGAATATACAGACAGTGAATCAACTAAAATGTATTCAATACAATAATATTTTGCTTTGGTTATAAAATGCAAAGGTTCCTACTTGGGCTGGAATTTCTTATTCTGATTATGGAGAACAAAGAGAGGAAATATTCACTGAAGCGTTGTCCAAACCCAAATCATTAAGCAGAATATCAAAGAAAACTCATCTGTTATTGTCTAACCATTATGTTGCACACCGGGAAATTAATATAAAATAATACTGAATATAAACTGTAATAAAAAATAAAAAATATATATTTAGCCTAGCTGGTGTGCATCAGTGGTTGAATGTCAACCTATAAACTAGCAGGTCATGGTTTGTTTTCTAGGTCAGGGCACATGCCTGGGTTGGGGGCTCGATCCCCAGTGTGGGACGTGCAAGAGGCAGCCAATCGATTCCCTCTCATCGATGTTTCTATCTCTCTATCCCTCTCCTTTTCTCTCTCTCTAAAGTCACTTAAAAACATATTTTTAAAAATTTTTAAATAAAAAGTCGTAACTAATAAATCCTAATTATTTTGAATAGAACTTATTCTTCTGAAGTTTAAGCCCATCCAGCTCTCCTCATATAAGCACTACTATCGCTAAACAGGAAACTTTATATTCTCATAACATTTCATATCATATATTAAATTTGAGGGAAAATTGAGACTCAATGTTATAATTCCCATTGTATAGAGCGTATATTTCACATGTTAAATAAATACATGTGGACAGTTGATTGCTTTCTTTCAAAAGTTATGACAACTAAAGGGAATATTAACAGTGTAAGTCCAGAAGAAAGATTTTTAATTATATTCTGCATTAACATAGTTACTTCTGTATTGTCAAGCAATCTTTTATATCCTCGACATTAATAAATTTTAGTTACCTGAATATGCCTATGCATAAATATCTTACTTTATGTGGATTGAGGTCTTTGTAGAGGAGTATCACTCTTAATATAATAAACCTTCTTGATATTTCATGACAGTACAAATTAAATATAAAATCAATGTTTGCATCACATTTACATATTCAATGAAAGAAAGCAGTTGGGCGTAATAAATATAGGTTATACATTTTTCATTTTTTGGATTTTGATAATGTTTACACAATATAATAAGGTTATATTGTGAACAAAGTCTTAAAAATTTTAAATAAAAAGTCATAACTAATAAATCCTAATTATTTTGAATAGAACTTATTCTTCTGAAGTTTAAGCCCATCCAGCTCTCCTCATATAAGCACTACTATCGCTAAACAGGAAACTTATGATTATCATTATGAACAAAGTCTTCAGAAAACACAGTGAAGACATCTATTGAGAACTAAGTCAAATTTATTTTACAACACAGTGGTTTTCTTCTTTCTTTCTTTGTTTCTGTATGATGCATATCTTTCAAAGTACTTGGTAATTTGTGTTATTTTCCTGTTCACCACTAAACCTGCTCATTAGAGATGGATGCACAGAGGAACACAGGACGATGTCTAGGTTTAAGAGTATGATTTCTTAAAGATTGAATATTTACCTGGCTTATGAACCAGAGGCCAATCTAAAATGAAAACCAGTGAAGAACAAAAAAAAGAGAGAGGTATTTAAGAACACTAATCATAGATGTTAAGAAAATGACATTACTTAATTATTGGTGGGCTTGGGATGTGTTTCACTGTCATTTTCATTTATGAGACATGCTTTGTTCTGTGTTCTGACTCTCTCAGAAACTGCGATGAGGAGATTCAGGACGGGATTTGAATTAGCTTGGGCTTACTTCAGTGTTTTGATTCATTTTACCTAAAGAAACACAAGGAAAGAAAATGATTGACCTTAGCCATGTCTGCTCTGCTGTGTCATTGCAGCCCTTCTAGGATTACTAGGAAAGAATCACTCCTGGGGCCTGGAATCAACTTTTATTGTTACCCGCTGAATGCTAAGAAGGCATTGCTTATTTCTGCCAGTGAAGCATGTGCTCCAGTTATTTTTTCATAGTTGTAGAGCTGACTTGTTCTTTTGGCTGGGAACTTATTAGAAGGGGTTAAGACTATGGACTCTGGAGTCAGGAAGCCTAGCATCAAATCCTGGGTGACTTTGATCAGATCACTTAACATCTCTGTGCATCCATTTCCTCATCTGTAAAATAGCTGCAATAGCCCGGCTGGCATGGCTCAGTGGTTGAGTGTTGACCTATGAGCCAGGAGGTCACTATTCGATACCTGCTAAGGGAACATGCCCAGGTTGTGGGCTTGATCCCCAGTGTAAGTCTTGCAGGAGGCAGCCAATCAGTGACTCTCTTTCATCGTTGATGTTTCTATCTCTCTCTTCTTCTCCCTTCCTCTCTGAAACCAATAAAAATGTATTTAAAAAATAAAATAGCTGCAATATCTCATAGGGTTTTAGTAAGGATTAAATTATTTATATATGAAATGCATTTATAAACTGCTTACAACATTGTAAGTAGTATATAAGAACATTATACATCCTATGACCTTCTCTTCCTCATCTTTGTCTTCCAATCATTACCAAACCCTAAAAATTATTCTTCAAGCCCTAGGAGACAAGTCATTAGTGGCTTGAGGAATCAACTTGGTAGAATGTGGCCTGTATTATTATTATTCAATTGAAACAAAATAAGAGAGAACCAAGATGGCGGCATAGGTAAACACATGTACTTGCTGCCTCTCACAATCACATCAAAACTCCAACTAAAAGACAAAACATATATCATCCAGAACCACAGGAAACCTTGTTGAGTGGAAGTTCTACAACTAAAAGCAAAGAAAAATGTGCGTTGAGACTAATAGGAGGTGCAGAGGTGCAGAAGTCTGGAGGTACAGAGGTGTGCGTGAAACGGGCTGGCAACTGGGTGTTCTGTTGTTTTTTTTCAATCGGGAGGGAGATACAAGCTCCCGATTGCTCTGAACTCCAGTTCCTGGTGAGACTCTGGCAACCCAGACTCATACTGGGAGAAACTGGCATCAGGCTGGAACACAAGGGCGGCTTTCTCTCAGAGGTGCTCCCAGTGATCATTGTTCCTGAATGGGGCCGCAGGACACAGAGAACCAGGGGCCTTTCTGGATAAGGGCTGACTGGCAGCCTTTGCTCTTTGCTCTGTCCTGGTGATTCCCTGAGACCCCACCCCACTCAATTTACAACCCCACCCAAGCTATGCACAGCAGCTTTTGCATATGAATGGCCTGTACTTTTGCAACCTAAAACCTAACAAACTGCAGCTGGGTCAGAGAGCTCTAAAGCTTCCAAAAGAAGGACTAAGGCCCTGTAGCAGCAGCCTGCATTGCTTCACAGCTGGGCCTCATCTGGGCACTTCCAAACACCAAACAACGAGGAGGAATCTGCAGATCTCTCTGTAGCCCCTGCTGGGTGGCCTTAGGCAGTGGCTGACTTTGCACCACCCTGGTGATGCTGACTTTGCACCGCCTTGGATCTCTCTCCGTAGAGATCCAAGAGCCAGTGTACTTAGTAGTCAGTGTGAGACCATACCAGATTACAACTCTTCACATCCATAAGTGACACATTCAAGGGGCAGACTCGGTGAGCACCAAAGCCCCATTGAAGCAAGTCCTGCCCCATAAGGGTATCTTCAGGACAGCAGTTCTCCCATTGTAGACACAGCTGGTCCTCATAGCCAATTGGCCTGGAGGTCAATTCCTCCCAGTGATACCAACAGCAATCAAGGCTTAACTACAACAAGACTGTGCCCACAGCCCACAAAGGGGTGAACCAAGAGTGTCCACCTCAGGTAACTGGGGAGGCTGAGCCACTGGGCCCTATAGGACACCTAGCACACAAGGACACTCTATCAACACAGGGAAGCAGCCAAAATGCGAAGATAAAGAAACATGTCACAAATGAAAGAAATGGAGGAAAGCAAACTAAATGGACATAGAGTTCAAAACCACGGTTATAAGGTTAGTCAAGAATCTTCTAGAAACCTCTAGGAAATTTAGTGAGACCCTCAAGGATATGAAAAATGACCAATCAGAAATTAAGCATACACTGGTTGAAATAAAGAATAATATACAGAGATCCAACGGCAGAAGAGAAGATTCCAAGAATCAAGTCAAAGATTTGAAATATGAAGAAGCAAAAAACATTCAACTGGAAAAGCAAAAAGAAAAAAGAATCCAAAAATATGAAGATAGTGTAAGGAGCCTCTGAGACAACTTCAAGCGTACCAACATCTGAATTATGGGGGTGCCAGAAGAAGAGAGAGAGCAAGATATTGAAAATCTATCTGAAGAAATAGACAGAAAGCGTCCCCTATCTAGTGAAAGAAATAGACTTACAAGTCCAGGAAGCACAGAGAACCCCAAACAAGAGGAATCCAAAGAGGACCACACCAAGACACATCATAATTAAAATGCCAAGAGCAAAAGACAAAGAGAGAATCTTAAAAGCAGCAAGAGAAAAACAGTTAGTTACCTACAAGGGAGTACCCATATGACTGTCAGCTGATTTCTCAACAGAAACTATGTAGGCCAGAAGGGAGTGGCAAGAAATATTCAAAGTGATGAATAGCAATAACCTACAACCAAGATTACTTTACTCAGCAAAGCTATCATTCAGAATTGAAGGTCAGATAAAAAGCTTCACAGATTAAAAAAAGCTAAAAGAGTTCATCACCACCAAACCAGTATTATATGAAATGCTGAAGGGTATTCTCTAAGAAGAGGAAGAAGAAGAAAAAAGTAAACATAAAAAATTATGAACAACAAAGTGACAACAAATACTTATCTATCAACAAGTGAATCTAAAAATCAAGTGAATAAAAAAATCTGATGAACAGAATAAACTGGTGAATATAATAGAATCAGGGGCGTAGAAAGGGAGATAAACCTGACAATTCTCGTGTGGGAAGGGGGTTTGGGGGGCGCGGAAAAGATATTGGTCAAAATTTTTTTCCCTATGGATGAGGACACTGGGGGGGCGTAGGGGCATGCGGTGGTGGAAATCGGTTAGAGGGGAGCTATGGGGGGGGATAGGAACAACCGTAATAATCTGAACAATAAAGATTTATTTAAAAAAAAAATAAGAAATACCAGAATGCATCACACAAATTTCTAGTATTGTTTCATGAAATATTTGATTCAACTATGAGTGTGTGAATGTTCACTCACAATTTGAAATATATTTTATTCAGTGTATACATTTTATATATCCCACCAAACAAGAGGGAAAAGAAAAGATTTTGTGGAATATGCAACCATTTATTCATTCCAGACATAATCAAGATATATGATGCTCTAGTTGATAACTGTGACATTCTTATAGCAGTGCTTCTAAACTAGTTATCTTTGTAGAGAAATACAATTTAACTCATTCCCCCATTGTCTATGATATAAAATCCTACTGAGGCTGGTGGGGGGGGGGTAGTTATAGGGGTCTGGCATAAATTCCCTGTACTTTTGAGAATCACTGCACTAGATGATAAGCTCCTTAACATGCAGCACCCTTCTTTATGTTTTTTTCCCCAGTACTTCGCACATTGGAGTGCTTAAGAATGCTGATAACCCTTAAAGAAGAAATACATTCATTGAATAAACCCTATTGAATGACTACTACTGGGGGCAAATATGTTTTACAAGCAATCTGATCTAAAGGAAGAAAGTTGTCAGATCTGGACAACAGTGAATATTTGCAGGGGAAAAATAACCATGTTTCTTTCTAAGGATGCTGTTCTTTATGATGGATGTTAGCAGTTCTCCTTTGCCAGACAGTCTCCAGAAATGACATTGCTAAAGTCAGCAATTTGTCTGGCTGCTATCTTGGTTGGATGCAAATACAAGTGTATCTTGCCTCATACAAGAGATAAATGCACAAAGAATACTTATTATTTATAAGAGAATTTACAAAAATAAAAACTTTAAAGTAAAATAACTTTGTGAATTGTGAATAACTTCTGATGACTTTCTCAAAATTTCCTTCTACTTCCTTCCAAGTCTCATCTCTGTTTAAATATAAACAAATTTGCATTTAAAGTAATCATGTAGTTTAACAAACTCACCTTTACCTGAAAATGCAGGGCCTCAATGTTCTTCCAAAGTATGTCTTGGACTTCCCCCCAAAATACCTTATATGTCCTTACAGATGATCCTCTCAGGATCTTCCTATCAAGTTTCTCTGATTTATAGTCAATATTCAAGAAGCCACATAAAAACAGCATCCTGCCCTTGCCTCTGCTACTGGCACCTCGACAACATGTGATTATTTGTTTCTAGGGTAGATCCCTAGGTGCTTCCAAAGTGGCAAACCCTGGATGAAGTAACCTACTGCTGGACTACTGCAGTTTCTACTGCATGGAACCGGAACCGTGTTCTCTTCCTAGTGCTCCCTACACTGGGCTGCATCGTCAGACATGAGGTTTCATGCGCAGTTGCTTTGGCTCTTATGCACTTGAATCCTTTGCATCTTCCTGAGCTTCTCTATGAGGCTCCCTTCTCCTGAGGTGTCAGGCAGGAGTCATGGGGATAAGAAGGCTACTGTTTTTCAAAAGGCACCATAGGAATTGCATCTAGACTTCAAGGGCTTTGCTAGGGCCTACAAAAAGTTTGAAATCTGAACCTCTAAAAAATCCTACAATATAAAGAGCCAACTGAAAAGTCCAAATTAACATCTGCAAAATATAATCTAACAAGAGAATAGATTCTGAAATTGGACTATCTGGGTTGAGCCACAAAGAGGTGATTTTCTTCATTGGTAAAATGAGGATAATAATAAAACCTAGTACATGTTGTGAAAATAAAGTGTGTTAATATAAAGTATATATATATTATATATATTATATATATATTATATATAAAATATATAATATATATAACATATATATAATATATATAACATATATATAATATATATAACATATATATAATATATATTATATATATTATATATATATATAATCTAATGAACAAAAAAACTGATGAACAAAATAAATCCAGAAACATAGAAGCATGGAATAGACGACTGAGGAATCTCAGGGGGAAGGTGAGGGTAGGGGGTGGGATGGGGAGAGATTAACCAGAGAATTTATATTCATATATGCAAAGCCCATGGACACAGACAAGTATGGTGAAGGCCTAGGAGGGATGGGTGTGGGGTGGAAAGGGTCAATGGGAAAAAAGGGGAAATTTATAATACTTTCAACAATAAATATAAATTTTAAAAAATAACTAATACCATATATATATATATATCTTAGAAATGTGCATGACAAAAAGCGTTTGCTCAGTAAAGGCTACCTGCTAGTATACCAGTATTAAATTTTCATCATTGGGAAATAGACAAATTTGTTGCTGTGACTTTATGCTAGGGTCATTCTGCAGCCGCAAGAGTTCAGGAATCTGGAGAAGGGCAGCAAGTAAATTAATAAACTAGACAAGACATATAAATTTGGGAGGCATGGGGGAGCCAGGGAAGGCTCTACTTTCTAGTGAAATGGGCTCTCTGAATCTCCGGTCCCAAGGCTTTTTTATTCACTGGAAAACACACTGGCCCTTTAGGAATGCAAACAGGTAAAGTTTGATAAACAGGAAAAGATGATCAGGTTAGTTAGGGGAAATGCCTACAGCTATTTCCCCAGCAGCAGGTAAACAGGAAAAGATTATCATGTTAGGGGACATGCCTACAGCTGTTCCAGCAGCAGGTAATAATATATGCAGATTTCAGCCCTGCTGAAACCCCAAGATCCATCAGCCTTCTGATGAACTTCTTGCATAATTATGACCTGCTGGAATTTGTTGCCAGCATATCCCCCTTTTTGATTTAATAAATTTAACAAGAATGTATGCCATTTGCAGAGGTCGGGTCCTTTTAAGATTTTTAAATTCAATGGAAAGGATTGAGTTCTTTCATGTCCCTTTAAATTGCTGCCAGGCATCAAAGGAATCAGTCTGCAGTAAGCTCCTTTCTGGGCCAACAGTTCTTTGAGTCCCCTTTCCAATCACTGTCCAACAGTTTTTTTTTATGGGTTCCCTTCCCAATCACTGTCCCCTGTGACATGACAGCAATAATATTCCAGTTCTCGATGGTGGACAAATGGTGAGCAATGGCAATGCAGGTCCAACCTTCTTTGGCTTTGTCCCAGGCAACCTGCAGAGCTTCTGACTGCTAGCATGGCAAGGTGTCTTCACCATCCCCCATCTCTGGACTGTTTCTCCTCTGTCCTCTCATTGTGTTCCTTGGGGCCACTGCCATCTGTGGCTGGAGTAGTCTGGTCAGTTCCTCTCTTGGATCCATTATTGCAGGAATCCACACAGGCTTGGAGGAGTTTTCTGGAAATATATAAGCATATCCTCAACCAGAGGTTAATAAAGGGACCTTTCTATAAACTAGACGGGATTTTTTTATTTTGCCCAAACCATTTTCCTTTGGTTGATTCTGACACCATGTGTGTCTTGCCATCAGCAATACAAGTGAACAAAAATTTTTAATTAAAATTTAAGTAATTAAGGTTTGATTTAGTTTATTTACAGGAGATTAATTCACTGTACCCCCCTTTTTTGTTTTAATATCAAGAGGCTTTTGGAAATCCTGTAATGCAGTCTTGATAGCTTTTAATTCAATTCTTACTATAGAAGTATGACTGTTCTGAATTCATCACATGTTAAGCAGTTTTGGTATGAGATGAACCATCAGTAAAAAATTAGTTAATGCTCCAGGAATACTTTCCTGCCTAGTACAACTAAGTTCCCCGGGATATTCACTTATTTTATTTTGCCAATTTAAATTAGTCTGAAATAAGGCTTATTTTCTAACTTTACTTGTCCTTGGCTGTGGACAATAAATGACACTAATTGATTTTTTGTTATCAGTCCTTGAGTATATTTACATAAGCTTTGTCAGGGAGGCAAAAAAGCAAATTATTTACTTTTTTTTTTGAGGCCTAATATATTGACTTTTAATTACAGTTTTCCAGACATTTGGAGGAAACCTCCTTTTATTTCCTTCCAGAGTAATTTCTAGGCCACCTTTAGATAATTCATTTTTTAAACCTTTTTCTTCCTTTTACACCAAGCAACAAACATGGTTGCTTTCTAGATGCTGACTGGTACTGTGATGCCTACATATTAAGTGACTCTATTTATGGTGACTTTATTAATGATCAGATTTAATGCTTGAATAATAACATTCTGTTTACCCTGTAAATAGTATCAGAAGAGATTTTAAAATTTTTAAATTTCTCCTTTTTATTAAGCTTAAAATTTACTCTTAGACAGCATTCTTTTTGGCATATTTGCATATACAGAGGGATCATGGGAGGTCTCAGGAACTATTTCAGAGGACTTTACTAGAATTAATTGTTTAACATTTTGGCTTCTCATATAACTGAAATTATATGAGACCTTGATTATATTTTAAAAAGCTAATTTTTTAAGTAATTAAAGTAGACATTTCCATTGAAATAGCACAGTAAGCAAACTTATATGTTTGATCTATGAAGTACAGATGCCTTTCCATTCCCCCAGCCTATCTGAAAGCAGGCTGCCTGAGGGCTTTTTGTCTTTAAACTTCCGTTGCTTTTGTTTTTCAAAATTCCGCTACTGAAGAAATCTGGTTCTGCTTAAAAAATATTCAGCAATCTTGCCTTGCCCTCCCTTAGAGGTTAAAACCTTCATAACATTTAAAATATATGTATATAAATAAAATATATTTATCAATTTTTATTTTATAAAGCTTTCCACATGACCTCAAGTATATTAGATTGGCCTAATTCAAAAATATATTTTTTAAGAGGACAGAATAAATTCTTGAATCACTCCAGGGCCTTTGGAATGCTTCAAAAGCTCTCTCTCAGTTAAAGTCTTGAAATTTAACTTGGAAAGATTATCAAATATATATATCAAATACATTATATAATATATCCTAAATAATAAAAGAGAAACATGAAAATTAACCACCCCGCTGCTACGCTGAAGCCACGCCCACAAGCCACACCCACCACCAAATCAGGGGAAAGTGTGCAAATTAATCCAACTAAGATGGCAGGGGCCACAGAGCTGGAGCAAGCAGGAGGCTTGGGTTGCCCCAGGCGATGGAGGAAGCCAAGCTTCCCCAATGCCCTGGCTGGACCTGGGCTCCACTCAAGGCTACAAAGTTTCAATTATAGAAGATAAATAAATCCCAGAAAAAAGAAAAAAAGGAGAGGCTGGGAGCTTCGGTCACCAGGGGTGTGTGGCCAGCCTGAAAACGGCCCTCAGCCCCTCACCCAGGCTGGCCACACCCCCATGGGGTGATGGTCCCCATTGGTGGGATTGGCCAGCCTGCAAACAGCCATCAGCCCCTCACCCAGGTTGGCCAGGAACCCCAGTGGGGACCCCCACCCTAAGGGGGTGTGGTCAGCCTGAAAATGGCCCTCAGCCCTTCATTCAGGCTGGCCAGGCACCCCAGCAGGACCCCCACCGTGATCGGGGACACCCTTCAGGGCAAACCAGCCGGCCCCCACCCTTGCACCAGGCCTCTATCCTATATAGTAAAAGGGTAATATGCAAATTGACCCTAACAGGAGAACGACTGGGAATGACTGGTCACTATGACACACGCTGACCACCAGGGGGCAGACGCTCAATGCAGGAGATGCCCCCTCGTGGTCAGTGCACTCCCTCAGGGGGAGCTCTGCTCAGCCACAAGTCAGGCTGTTGGCTGCCAGCACAGCGGTGGTGATGGGAGCCCCCCTTCCCTCAGCAGCGCTAAGGATGTCCGACTGCAGCTTAGGCCTGCTCCCAGCTGGCAAGTGGACATCCCCCTAGGGCTGCCGGGCTGCCAGAGGGATGTCTGACTGCCAGCTTAGGCCTGATTCCCTGGGGAGTGGGCCTAAGCCAGCAGGTGGACATCCCCCGAGAGGTCCCAGACTGCAAGAGGGCACAGGCCAGCCTGACCCCCCCCCCCCCCCCCCGAGTGCACAAATTTTTGTGCACCGGGCCTCTAATATATATATATATATATTTCAAACATTATATTATATACTTTTTGTAATTATTCTAAAATATATTAATTAAATTTAAATTGGTTTTTATATTAAAAATTTGGTTCAGACCATAGAATTAATCCACTTTTTTAATCAGATTTTGAACTACTAATTTGTCCAGAGAAAATACAAGAATTATTTTCTCAAAAATAAATTTCTGTACTTCATGTATTTTGTTATCACAACTATATGATTTCTCCTAACTTAATTTGAGCTTTAAACTCTTAGAAGCCTCAAATTTTAGCTGGCTATTTAAATACTTAACATTTCTCACATTGATAATAACTTCTTATATATTTTTAAAAATATATTTTATTGATATTTTACAGAAATGAAGGGAGAGGGATAGAAAGTTAGAAACATCGATGAGAAACATCGATCAGCTGCCTCCTGCATGTCCCCTACTGGGGATGTGCCCGCAACCAAGGTACATGCCCTTGATGGAAATCGAACCTAGGACCCTTGAGTCCACAGTCTGACTCTCTATCCACTGAGCCAAACTGGTCAGGGCATTAATAACTTCATATTTTTAAGAATATATCTCAAAAATAAAATACATTTTTAATTAAACTAGAGGCCCAGTGCATGAAATTTATGCATGGGAGTGTGTGTCCCGCAGCCGGCACCCTCTCCAATCTGGGACCCCTCAAGGAATGTCTGACTGCCCGTTTAGGCCCGATCCTGGTGGGACTGACCCTAAACAGGCAGTCAGACATCCCTTTCACAATCCAGGACTGCTGGCTCCTAACTGCTTACCTGCCTGCCTGCCTGATTGCCCTTAACTGCTTCTGCCTGCCAGCCTGATCACCCCCTAACCACTCCCCTGCCAGCCGATTGCCCCTAATCTCCCTCCCCTGCTGGCCTGGTCACCCCTAACTGCCCTTCTCTGCTGGCCCAGTCACCCCTAACTGCCCTTCCTCAACAACCTATTCTCCCCTAACTGCCCTCCCCTGACGGCCTGGTTGCCCCCAATTGCCCTCCCCCGCAGGCCCAGTCACGCTTAACTGCCCTCCCCTGCAGGCCTAATCACCCCAACTGCCCTCCCCTGCAGGCCTGGTCCCTCCCAACTGCCCTCCCCTGCAGGCCTGGTCCCTTCCAACTGCCTTCCTCTGCAGGCCTAATTGTGGTGGCCATCTCGTGTCCACATGGGGGCGACCATCTTGTGTTGGAGTGATGGTCATTTTGCATATTACCACTTTATTATATAGGATTATTATATAGGATAGATTCAATTCTGTCCTCTAGATTTTTCATATGAGGCAAACTCAGATTAACATTTCAGTATTATGCCATTTCAAAATACCTAGATATTTAATACATTTTATTATTTAATTCAGTAAACTCTAAAGTTTTAAGTTGCCAACAACTTTGGAGGCAAGCCTGTAGCTATTTAAATGCAAAATCGCCACATTCTTTCCTTAGAGGTTGCTGCTGGCGGGAAACCAGCCCCCTCCTCCATCAGAGAAGCACAGCCAGTCTTCACCCCCGGGTTACTAGACCCTCATAATTAATATATTATTTATCCATGTTTAAACAATTTTGAGATTTTTAAAGCCAATTATTTATATCCAAGGCATTTTCTTTGGCAAATTCTGTAACAAAGATAATTTATTGACTGCTAGCGGCCTTAATGTTAACTTTGGAAAGCGGTCCATTATTATTCAAAAATGGCCATCTGTTATGGAAATACCAATCTTATTGCCCAAACTCAGCCTGTATTCTTTCTTTGGGTCATCTTTGCCATCTTTTTCTATTGAGAAAATGTCTTGGGGTTTATTCTATATCACCTGTAAAGTGATTAAACTTAGTTTAAGAAGTCATCCAAGATTGGACAGGGTGCACCACTTTTCTTAAGCCAGTTTTTTTTCTCTTTACAAGTACTGAAATCTCAGACTCATCCCTTAAATTCTTCAAAATTTTTTAAATGACGGACTAGGAAACAAAAATCATGGTGAAGATGAGACTTTTCTTAGCACTCTCAAGAATGGGCATCCATTTTACAGGATCATCAAGTGTCTCCCCACCCACACATCCTGTGTCCTCTGGGGAAATTCAGTAAATAGTCTGGCCACCCATGTGGTTTCTTTTCCCAATTAAACTAAAGGTATGCTTAATAAACTAGCTATAAACACATTAAACTAAACAACATGACAGAAAAAAACTACATTCAACAGATAACATATAGACAAAGCACAGTTCTTTTCCTGAATCTTTTCCTATTCTGCTTTCATAGCATTAACTGGCCTTTAAAGTTATTTTAGCTAAAATCTGCCTGCCCCAAGGTGTCCTATGGTAATTTTTAAACAAAGCATCCAAGAGTTCCCCTGGGAGAAGATTAATAGCTCCACCCTCTCTAGCTAGAAGAAGAGGATCTGGAGCCTTTTTAATTATTACAGATTTTTGATCCCCGATATTAATTAGGCATAATACAGTTTGAACAAGAACCCATATAGTTAAATATGACAACGGCACTCTTTTTCCTTGAGCCTGATTTAAGAGAGTACCTTTTGATATTTTAATTTCTTTATAATTTTGCCTTTCAATCAAATTCTTCCCCATTATGGCCTGGCTTGAAACAAAAGACTTTCCCTCCCACTCTGGCTCACAAATTCCAAAGATTAGTACGGGCTTTACTTGCAGTGAATCTCCCCACCGAATTTACTGGTGATCCCACACCTCTCCCAGGTGAATTTCCTTCATTTTTCACTCTGGCAAATCTTCTTCTCCAGATGTCCCTTGTTGAGGTACCATAAATGCTAGGGTTTTTCCGCAGCTGCAAGGGTTCAGGAATCTGGAGAAGGGCTGCACATAAATTAATAAACTAGACATGAAATATAAATTTTTGAGGCATGGGGGAGCCAAGGGAGGCTCCACTTTCTAGTGAAGTGGGCTCTCCGAATCTCTGGATCCATGGCTTTTTTTATTCACTGGAAAACACACTGGCCCTTTAGGAATGCAAATAGGTAAAGTTTGATAAACAGGAAAAGATTATCAGGTTAGCCTAACCGTTAGGGGAAATGCCTACAGCTGTTCCAGCAGCAGATAATAATACATGCAGATATTCAGCCCTGCTGAAGCCCCAAGATCCATCAGCCTTCTGATGAACTTCTTGCATAATTATGACCTGCTGGAATTTGCTTCCAGCAACTTTATAAGAATTCTTGATTATGAATAATAAGGGTAGCATTATATCCAGTCTTAAATTAGTTATTTATATTAAAATAATTTAAAAAGCAATATAAAGAAAAAATAGACCAAATACAGAATATAAATACCTTTAATATATGTGATATGATGTAGGGTAGGACCTTCATAAATAAAAATGCATACCACTTATTGAGGTCTTGAAACACCCTAGTGTGTGTGTGTGTGTGTGTGTGTGTGTGTGTGTGTGTAAGGTGGGGGGTGAATTCAGAAGGATGTGTTTTTCAGTATTCAGCTCCCCCTGACTTAAACAGAAATAAGCTCTTGGTCCAAATCATTCTTTCTAAGGATATAAACAAAATGTTGCATTTTTTTTCACTCAGAAAATCTCCAATTAAAATTTCTGTTTAGGTGGCTAAAATTCTGAAGTTCAGGGTTTCAAGGAACTCTCAAAGCAATTGCTGATTTCTTAGATTGTTATTCCAGAAAAAAAGAGTTCTGAAAGGTGAAAAGGTAAATCTCTAATTGAATACTCATCAAACTCCAAGTGAAAATTATTAGGGTGGAGAACAGTGATAACAAAATGAAAATGAAGAACTAATTGAGAGAACTACCTATACCTCTACAGCTTTGCTTGATGTCCCTTTAATGATAATATATGATGTGCCAATTGTAATTTAGAGAGCACATTCACACTTATATTCGCTAAATGATCACCATCCTTACTGAAAGTGAAAATGTTACAATATCAAGATCAAACATTCTTGATGGCTAATAATAAAGCAGGTACAATTGTAAGCATATTGAACTCATGACATCCCTACCAAATTTTTCAGATGAGGCAACTTGGGGGTATTTGACCAAATCAGTCATGCAGTGATAGAGCTACGACCTGAGCTCAGGTCTTCTGACCACATGTTCAGTGTTCTTTCCTTTAGAAAGCACAAACCTGAAACCTTTATTTTTTAAAATATATTTTATTGATTTTTTACAGAGAGGAAAGGAGAGGAATAGAGAGTTAGAAACATCGATGAGTGAGAAACATTGATCAGCTGCCTCCTGCAAACCCCCTACTGGGGATGTGCCTGCAACCAAGGTACATGTCCTTGACCTGAATCGGACCTGGGACGCTTTGGGATGCTTTGGTCTGCAGGCCAACGCTCTATCCACTGAGCCAAACCGGTTAGGGCAACCTGCAACCTTTAAAAAGTAACCAACCATTTGGCAAGCTTTTGCTGTAATGACACTATATTTATTCTGCTGTTACATAGTCACAAGATTGGCGAAATAGATGAGTCCATGCTGTTTCCAGGCAGAACAAACTAGAAATCATTCCTGACACATGCAAATCCATCTTGTTTTTAGAGCAGCAGTTCTCAACCTATGGGTAGCGACCTCTTTGGCAGTCGAATGAACCTTTCACAGAGGTTGCCTAAGACCATCCTGCATATCAGATATTTACATTATGATTCATAACAGTAGCAACATTACAGTTATGAAGTAGCAATGAAAATAATTTTATGGTTGGGTCACAACATGAGGAACTGTATTTAAAGGGCCAGAAGGTTGAGAACCACTGTTTTAAAGTGTCAAGAGGAAACGGTTTTACAACCTTCTATAGTAATATCTAGATATAAAGAAGAGCTTCTTCTATAGCTACAGCCCTATAGCATGTTCACAAGAACAGAAGAAAATCTCATTAAAATTCAATTTTATACCATTGAGAAATGTAAAGAAGACTCTAATCTAATACATATTTGTTAATAAATGTCAAGACTTTAGAAAGAGTTACAGATCAGTAAAGCTCATATAATTTCATTTTGAGATCAGCAAAAACAAGAAGTGTTGTGGTCTTTCAACAGAAGCACTCAAGTAAAATTCATAAGTAATAAAGGTAATTCTCCACTTGATACTGCAGTGTGTGTTTTCCTTAGGGCAGTGGTCAGCAAACTGTAGCCCAGTGATTAAATATGACCCACTACCTGCTTTAGTATGTTCTGCAAGCAAAAAAAAAAATGTTTTTGTGCTTTGAATGGTTGAAAGTATAAAAAGAATAATGTTTTATGACAAGTAAATTATGTAAAATTCAAATGACATTGTCCAACAATGAAGTTTTATTGGAATACAGTCATCCCCATTCTTTTATGAATCATCTATGTCATGCAACAATGGCAGAGGTGAGTCATAATGACAATGACCATATGGCCTGAAAAGACTGAAATATGTACTACCTGATCCTTTGCAGAAAAAGTTTGCTGATCTCTGGCAGAGAAGAAAATTAAAACAATTACCTTTTTTTACCACTTTCTTTCACACAGATGGAGGGCACGAAGCATTTGAAAGCAAGAAGGTCCTAAGCATCAATAAGACCTCACTGGGCCTTGAGTGTGAGTCCTGCCCTGGTTTCATTTATATTTGGGCAGCCATGGTACCAGATTCATTCTTGCTCACACAACTCCCTTGCTACCCCCACAGTTGGGAGCCCTTTGGTGTTGCTTAACAGAGATAAGAGGAAACACATGTAACTTCCAGTGTCCTCATTGCTAATTGCAGCTTAAAATATATAAATGCTACATAATTTTGTATATTTAAGGTTATTTTCACTTTTAAATTATATAGAGTCTGCTCTAGTTAACTGATATCTCCATTCATCTTTAGACAACATCACTGATGGATACTAAATGGCATTTGTGATTAAATCAACTTAATTTACAAATTTAGGATGATAAGTATTCCTTAATTTTTTATATTCTAAACTAGAGACCCTGTGCACAAAAATTTGTGCACTTGGAGGGGGGTGTCCCCTCAGCCCGTCCTGTGCCCATTCACAGTCCAGGACCTCTTGGGGGAGGTCCACCTGTCAACTTAGGCTCACTCCCCGGGGGATCAGGCCTAAGCTTGCAGTCAGACATCCTTCTGGCAGCCAGGGAACCCTCAGAGGATGTCCGACTAAAGGCTTAGGCCCCCAAGGGGTCAGGTCTAAACCTTTAGTTGGACATTCTTAGTGCTGCCACGGAGGTGGGAGAGGCTCCTGCCACCACCACTGCGCTGGCCAGCCATGAGCCAGCTTCTGGCTGAGTGGCACTCCCCATATGGAAGTGCACTGACCACCAGGGGGCAGCTCCTGCATTGAGCATCTGCCCCCTGGTGGCCAGTGCGCATCATAGCAACCGGTCATTCTGCTGTTCAGTCAATGTGCATATTAGCCTTTTATTATTATTATATAGGATGTCCCTATTTCCCCCCTTTTACCCCCTCTACCCAGCTCTTGCCCCCCACTTCTCTCTGGCCATCACCATACTGTTGTCTGTGTCCATGGGTTGTGCATATATTTTCTTTGGCTAATCCCTTCTTTAAATTCACTTCTTTAAATTTTTATTTTTAGATAAGTGCTTATAACTGCACTATTATATATTTTCTATTATATCATTTAGAATTAAGATATTTTTTAATTGAAACCTTGTAAATTTTAGCACAATTTAATAAATTATGCTAGAAGCAATTAGATTTTTCATGTAATGCATACACATTTCAATTAATATTTTATTAACTTTTAATTTTTTAATATTTTTAAGATTTGTGCAATAGGCCTTCTTTCCCCTGGCTGCCAGCACCAGTTTTCCTCTGGAACCCGGGACCCAGACCTTCACTCTGGCCACCGCCTTCCATCTTCGCTCTGGACACAGTCTTCGCTGCAGCTGGAGCCTTCAGTCTTTGCTACTCGCTCCGGCGGGAGTCTTCAGTCTCCGGCCAGAGCTGCTCCTGTAGTTTCTTCTGTCCCCCACTCTCCCCTTCATAGCTTGATCACTGCTTCACATGCAGACCTCCCGACGGGCTCCTGGGTTCCAGGGGGCCGCCTTGCCTGCGGCCTGGCTTTCCAATCATAATCACGAACACCTGCCGCAGGCAAGGCGGCTCCTGGGTCCCGAGGGGCTGCCTTGCCTGCGGCCTGGCTTTCAGATCACCATCATGATCAAGATCACGGGCCACAGGCAAGGAGGCTCCTGGGGTCGCACATGGGGGCCTGGATGGTGGTTCCCGGTGTCCCACCCTGCCTGCAGTATGCAAATTAGCCACCATCTTTGTTGGTGGTTAATTTGCATATTGTGCTGATTAGCCAATGGGAGGCGTAGCGAAGGTATGGTCAATTACCATGTTTGTCTATTATTAGATAGGATATGCATGGCTGTAAGCATGTCTGTTATTTCATCTATTAATTGGCAAGCTTCATGTGATCTTCAGAATATAAGGATGAATAAAGACATACTCCCTGTTCTTAAGGAGCTCAGAGTCCAAAAGAGTGACAGATATTTATCTTCTATTGCCAATTGCATTGTTAATTTTCTAAAGTCAGCTTCCTGAGACCAGAGAAGGGATAACAGTAATTTCTTTTTGGGGAATGTCACTGGAGCTGGGCCTTAGGATATCAATCATATTTTAATAGGGAATGGGAGAGTGAGGGGAGGTGGAATGATCACCACCAGGAATTTGAAAGGACATTTAAAATTATGTAAATGTAAATAGTCCTAAAAATGACCAGGGGTGCTCACTGAATATAGTGCCCAGAGAGTGATATGGGAAGGTGATTTAAAAGGGAGGGAAAATGGCAAAAGAAAGGGGGAGGAGAGGTAGGGCTCCAAAGATAAAAAAATTATGTTCAGATAATAGAAGGTCTTGAATACCAAGATAAGTACTTTAGACTTTGTGATATTGATGATTTTTTAAAAACCTCAAAAAATTTAAGCCCAGGCATGAAATAATTCAACTTTACAATCTAGCCTAACTATTTAGAAAATGGCATTTCCATATTGAAGTGTATTATATATCAAGTAGCATTTTATTTCACTAATTTTTATAATGCCATAACAAACAACTCCAAATCTTAGTGGCTTACAATAGTTGAAGGAGATTTTTCATTAACTGTACATTTCTTCCATGGATTGGCTATGACGTTTTTCTTTGCCTTCTTTGTTGTCCAGACCCAGGCTGCAGGAATAGCTTCTATCTGGACCATTCTAGGTTCATGTAAACAGGAAAAAGAGTGAAGACAACCAAGTGGTGGTTCTTTAAGTTTTTCTTCAGAGATTGCTTGTGTCACCTCCATTCAATTTTTATTGGCCAAAGTGTGTCACAACTTAGTCAAATGGAGAAGGGTGTAGTATGCTTTTCTCACAGTGAGGGGAACAAATATTAAAAGCAAACATACAATTCACCAGGATGTTAAGTATATAAACTAATGCTTGACACCTAGGTTTAGATCCCAGCTCTGCTGCTTAGTAGCTATATAACTTGTCGCAACTTATTTAACATCTTTGTGCTATTTGTTATTAGAATGATTTAAATAATAAAATTGCAATGAATACTTATATTTATGAATATAATATTTGGCTTTGAAAATTTATCTGTAATCTTGTACTCCCTCAAGAAAACCTTCCCAAGTCCCAAACCCCATATGCCTCCATAGTGCTTCATACATGTACCAGCCCATGATCACATATAGCTCAAAAGGCCAAAACAACTTAGATTTGTCTTTGTAGTCTCAACTATGCTTATCAGAGTACTTTTTTTCAGTAGGTATTCAACAATATCTGCTTTACTGAATGGGGTTTGAGCTGCTGCAGCTCTCTGGAAAACTGCCAATAGCAGTTATTTGGACTTGCATTTGACAGTACTGTACTGAGACTGATAAATTTAGCCACGATAGTGTTTTTAGCACAATGCGAAGGCAAAATAACTCCTTTAGTTATATTGTTACTGGACCACTTCCATGCATGGGGCTGGCCCTGCCCCTGTATCATCTGGAAACCTTTAAGTGTCAGGCAACTTTCCGGGTCTTGACGCGCCCAGAAAAAAATTTCAAGAATGAGTCAAATGGAGTTTTATTCAGGTAGAGAAAAAGAAAGGGCCAGGGTGCAGTGCTGCTGTGATAGAAGCAAAAAGTACCATCAGAGTGGACATGGGCCAACTGACAAGTGAATTGCACACATGGTCAGTTTTGGGATTTTATGTATTTCCAAGGTGGGGGGTGTGTGTCTCCAAGATTTGTGGCACCAAATTCTGACTCCACCTTATGATTTGGAGAGGGTCTTGTTCCTAATATGGTCCATTCTAGAAGTGTCACAGCCTTCGTCCCCCTTGACCCTCCTTCTATTTGTGGTGTCAATTTTCATTATAATGATGATAGAGTGAGTTTGGGGGTCATCCTCTTGTCAATTTTTTCTCCATCTTGGATTTGCCCAGATGTAACTCGTTTTTGTTTTCTACCTCCCTGATTAAACTCTCTGCTCTTAGGTATCTTCAGTTAGGGAAGATAGGGTCTTGTGATTTATGAGCGGACAGTTAATTGCTCAGCTGTTCCGGCAGTTTGTTCAGCCATTTGCCTAAGTTTTTTTATTCCACTTGCCAGGGAATGTTCATAGTTTCTTACTCACCTCCCTCAATATCAGCAACTAACATTTATATGGCACTTCTGTGTGAAAGGTATTCTATTTGCACTATTTCATTTTATAGTCATAACATTCCTGCGGCAAATGTTTCACCATTCTTACTTTACAGGCAAGGAAGAATAGGCACAGAGATGTTAAGCACATTTTCTAAGGTCATATAACTTGGGCATAGGAGAAACAGGATTCAAATGCTGACAGACTAGCTCCAGACTCCATGATCTTAATGATGGCACAATTCTATTCCCATAACAGCAGTCATTACCAACTGAATGTTAAAATGTTAAAATCAGAAGGGCCCTTTGAGAGGTAACTACTCCAGGGGGTTTCAAACTGTGCCCAACACAACTTTAGGTTCTGTGGAGATTACTTTCTATTACAATTTTTCTGGATACTTAGGGCTATAGTTGTAATCTATGATTTTGAATTTTCATATGATTAAAAGATCCTCACTGCCCTCTTTGGTCCATGTTATCATATGTTATTATTATACACTTCAACTTATAAAATAAATTAATGCCAAGAATTACTTGCCTGCAATTTTTGGTCAGAGATCTGTATAAGAGTTTATTAGGAAAAAGCATAAAAAGCATTCTGTAAAAAAAGTTAAAACTACTGATCATTTCTAACTTTTTTCCTTGACAGTTAAAGAAACTCAAGTCTCAGAGACAGAAGCAAGGATATGATGGTTCCTAAAAACCAGTCTTTCAGATCAGGACTCTTGACTCTCAGTCCCAAGTATTTCTAGTTGCATCTTGCTGTTTCAAGAAGTAAAATTCTACCTTGATTTGTATGCAATATGTTATTGCAAGAAATGACCATGTCAACTCACCCTTCCTTTGTGTATAGTCCCAAGCCCTGGGAAAGAGATTCATTTTCATAAAATTGAATTAATCTATTTGAATTTATTTTATCTTACTCTAGGGTATGATAGGGTATGATTTTTTTTCTCTACTTCTTCTTATTAATAATATATTAGTAGCTACCCTCGAGGCTGCAGTGGATTCTCAAGTTTTACATTACACAATATAGATGGCTTTTCAATAATTTATACTAATATTTATAATGAGTGCACAGGTATTAAAAATTAAAGAAGAATAAATAATATTCTAACAGTGAGACTGGCTAGGTAGAATCATCCACCAAGGAACGGGACTGTAAAAATGTATATTAAACATCTTGATTAGAGCAACATTTTAAACAGGTTTGTCTGAGAATTTTTTAAGAGAAATGGGATACAATGGTATAAAAAATTCTAGATCACTTATCCTCCATTGTCATCATGCTGCTTAATAAAATGGATCTTTTAAAATATAAAAACAAATTCTGAGATTCCACCACTCCTATGCACATCTCAGCTCCTTTACTACCTAAAAGTCATAAATTTGTATTCTTTTTTTTTCAAGACTTCATCAAAATATATGCTTGTATTAATCTATATATGATACCTTTTCTCCTTTCAAATTTCCAGTCCCCTTCCCTCCAATTATTAACAACAAATTTATGAACAATATACCTATCTTCCTGAAAGTTTCATACTCATTCATTAAAGCACAATTAAATGTCGTTTCTGATGTAAAGCTTTTCCTACCATTAGAATCAGTAGAATTTTTTTTGTTTGCACTAATGTATGAATTTGAGTGTTCTGATTAAAGCAACGATTTTATATATAGTTACTTATATGCCTTCCATGTCAGACTATAAGAACTTTGAGGGTGGGGATTGTCTTATTGTCCTTTGAATGCTTGATGCATAGCACAGTGTTCAATACATTTTCTTTGAATGGTAATTATTTTTAAATATGAAAATTCTCATAAGAGGCAAGAGCTCAAAATTTTGATCAAAAATTTACTTATTATTAATCCTATGAGGAAGAATATGAACTTTATATATCTAGAGAATTCTAGGTTGGTTTTAACTTTTATAGGCAGAAGAGAGATTACCTCTCAGAATTTTTTTTTTTGCCAGATTAACGAAGGTTTAATCACTTACTTTGACAAGCTACTGTATAAAATGCTATCAATTTTTATCCACAAAGAATTACATCAAGGATACTACATTGCATTTGGTCCTCATGTTTCTTTAGGTTCCTCTGCCTGTGATAGTTTCTCAGACATTCCTTGTTTTAGATAACCTTAAAATTTTTGAAAAGTATTCATCAGGTATTTTGTAGAAAGTCTCTCAGCTAGAATTTCTCTGGTGTTTTTCCCATGATTACACTAAGGCTGTGGGTTTTGGAAAGGTAGACAATAGAGTTAAAGTTCCATTTTTATTATGTCATATCAACATGACTTATTGTTGTTAGTGGTGATCTTTACCACCCAGCTGAGGTAGTTCTTGGCAGGTTCTCCACTGCAAAGTCATTCTTTTTGTCCTCTTTCCATACTATACTCTTTGGAACAAAATCACTTATGGGCAGCCCAAACTTAAGGAGTGATGAATTATGCTCTCCCCTCCTTGAGGGTGTAGTATCTGCATAAATGTTTTGGAATTCTTCTTTCAAGGAAATAACATGTCTATTATCCTCCATTTATTTATTCAATCATTTATTTTTATCGGTATGGACTCATGGATGTTAATTTTATACTTTGGGTTATAATCTGATACTACTCTATTTGCTTGCTCAAATTGTTTCAGATTTGGCCATTGGGAGCTCTTTCAGTTGACTTCAGAGTCCCTTTGATGTACCCCCTTCACTGTGGGTTCTTTTAAGGAAATTATTACTTTCTGGAAGTACAAGATACTCCAGCCTCATCATGTATATTTGCTGGGCCAGTCCTAGAATCAGCTCTGACTCCAAGGATTCCTGTTCCTTTTATTGGAAAATGACCATTTAGTTATCTTTTTAAAAACAGTGGCACAATGATGTAGTGGAGAAATGCCATAACACGATTTGTCCTTAAATGAATTCTGATAAGTTATGTATCACACACTGTCTCACTGGAAAAGAATTGTGTTCAGTCCAAGCAGATACTCATATAATTCACCTGTAATACAAGCAGCACAAAGAAATTCTCCTGTGAATTCTAAAAGACTTCAAAGACCCTCTGAATTCTCATCTTTTAATTCTTAAGCCAGTTATTTTAAATCCTTCATATTCACAGAGAAGCCATAGACAATTATGCTTTGAGATAAAATGTGATGGAAAAAGAAAGTAACCTTTTAACCAGACTATTTGGCAAAACAATCTCTCAAATAATAGTATTTATATAGTCTGTCAGTTGCATGGTGGGTATAATTAAGGTGACTAAATAACTCTGTAATAATTATGATGCCAATTTTAGTTTTTAGATTTTGTAGCATTGTGCAAATTCTGACTGAAAGACAAAACTTATCATTTATGCAATCTATTTCTTCATATGATATTTATAGTACAATTAAATGCTGCACTTATCAAAAGATATATAAATCTTATATGATATTGCTATATGCTTTAAATAAATGTCACTGCTAATGATTGTAACCTGAACTTTTCATTGGTATAAAGGTATATGTTGGGACATAAACAGATGAATGACAAAGCATACCATGACATTTTAGAGGCACTATTTTTTTTGGAAGTCCCCTGATTGATAAGGGTTTTCTTCCAGCAACATTATGAAGCAATATGATTAAAAACAAATGAAGGTTAAGCATTCTTTCCACTTCATTAAGCTTGAAATAAAATTAGCCAAATGATCTTTTCACAATTATATAAAATTACTATATTTTTATCTGTAGCCTAGAAATACACAACTGAAAGAAAAGCAAATACTGTTTAATCAAATGTTGAACCAGTCCACCAGTGCTATTCATTTTCCATCGTTTATTTCAGCCTTTGTCATTTCTAATTAGTACAGTTGCACAGGTCTCAACTACATTTTTCACCTCACAGATGCTTTGTTTTCCAATAAGAGAAGTCAATGGGCCTTCTGTCTGAAACCTTTATCATATTGTCTGAAGTATTTCCAAAAATAAATATGTCAACCGTGGAGCAAAGTAAATGCTGGTGATGTTCAGATTTTCCTGCCAAATTACCATGAGCCTGTGCTGACAATGTTTTGAAGTAAGTGGGGTTAGAATGGAAGAGCACTTGACTTTTAAGAAATAGTCTATGCAAAAGTAATGGCATCAGGGTCACTGACAACAAACTAGTGACCATTTTCTAATCATTAAAACCAGCTATTAGAACCAGATGACAATGGACCAGGCAAGAAGAAATGATCTTGTTACTCAAGCAGAGACAAGATGTCAGAATGTCAGAAACTGAATTTCAGCTCAGGGTAGGGAAGTGAGCTGGGCAAACTCTTAGATCTCTTTCAATTCTCAGGTATGTGTGTTTTTTTATTTTTATTTTTAGAATGGTAGTTAATTCTAGATATTTGAAACCTGGTTGGAGAAACGAGATCTTGGAAAATCTAAAATTTAAAATATAGTGTCTAGAATAAGTTGGGAGTTATTGTTATATTGGAACAATTCTTCATTGTATTATTCTCTCATACATAGGGTGTGCCAAAAAAGTATACACACACTTTGAATAATTACAAAGGCATTATTTATTAAAAATACATTTCATTTTCAAAATTGAGCTATCAGCGATTAAAGTGTGTATAAATTTTGAAGGACACCCTGTCCACTGATTTAAAAACACTCTGTCTACTGATTTTGCACCATAATAATGAAGTTTAACTGCTTTACTAAGTCTTATTTTACTATTTGACTAGTTCAAGTGAATAAATTTTTATTGAATACATATTATATCTTTCAATTTCCTCTGAATTCTGGAGGGGACATGTACAAAATGAACAGACTATTTGGCACAACAAACTCTCAAATAATAGTAATGATATAGTTTGCCAGTTGCATGGTGGGTATAATTAAGGTGACTAAATAATTCTGTAATAACTATGTCAATTTTATCGAATCCTTAGTTCTGACTGGTTGTTTTTTATGGTTTCCATGTCATCTTTTATGGTTTACATTCTCTCTTTTCTTTAAAATAGGTTTTGAGTTAGTTTTAATTTAGTTTAGTTTACTTTTTCCATCACCATTTATTCCCTCTATGCTCTCTTCCACCTCCTCCCCCACCTCGGCAATCACCACGCTATTGACCCACCATTAGATGAGTGGATAAAAAAAGCTGTGGTACATTTACACAGTGGCATACTACTCTGCCAGAAAACGTTAAAAAAAATTAGCCTTTGAGATAGCATGGATGGACCTGTAGAACATTATACTAAGTGAAATAAGCCAGTAAGAGAAAGACAAGTTCCATGTCCTTTTTTATGTTGTTTAATTTTTCTCTAATTTCAACTACCCTTCCCATGAATCCATTGAGCTTCCTTATAACCAGTGTTTTGAACTCTGCATCTAGTAAATTGCTTGTCTCCATTTTAGTTAGCACCCCCACCCCGAAGTTCTGTTCTGTTTTGTTTTTTCATTTGGTATGCGTTTCTTTGTCTTCTCATTTTGGCAGCCTCCCTGTGTTTGTTTCCATGTATTAGGTAGAGCTGCTATGTCTTCTGGGCTTGATTAAGAGGCCTAATATAGTAGATGTCTTGTGGGATCCAGTGGCACAGCCTACTTGATCACCTAAGCTTTGCATTCCAGTTGTGCCCCACCCCTGTGTGGGTCGTGTACACTCTCTTGATGTAGTTGAACCTTGATTGCTGTTGGCATGTCAATGGGAAGGATTTACCACCACCACCACCCCCAAGCTGATCTACTGAAAGGACTGGCTTCAACCACTGACCACCATGGAGGATCAGCTGTGCAGGGGGCTGCCCCATAAAGCAGGAATTACCTTAGTAAAGCTCTGGTGCCCACTGAGTCTGCCCCTTGAGTATGTCACTCTGGAGGTGACTTAGGTGGTGCTTTGATGTGGTCTGAAACTGTTAATCAAGTATGCTGGCTTTGGACCTGCCAGAAAGTGCAGGCAAAGTTTAGCTTCCCACCCCTGTGCCCGGTTTGCAGGCTCAATCCCCAGTGTGGGGCCTGCAGGAGGCAGGTGATCAATGATTCTCTCTTATCATTGATCTCTCTCTCTCTCTCTCTCTCTCTCTCTCTCTCTCTCTCTCTCTCTTCCTCTCTGAAATCAATAAAAATATGTTTTTTAAAAAAGGAACTGTCTGGGCCCTGGCAGATGAATTAGTTGGTGGGAGCATCCTACACCAAAAGGTTGTATGTTTGCTTCCCTATCAGGCCACATATCTAGTTTGTGGGTTTGATCCCCAGTTGGGTTGGATATGGGATGCAACTGATCTATGTTTCTCTCTCACATCAATGTTTTTCTCTCTCATTCTCCCTTCTTCTTTCTCTAAAAATTCAGTAAAATATATCCTTTGATGAGGTTAAAATAAAGAACTGCCTGGGACTCCAGCAGCACTTCCTCTCACTCAGCCTCAATTCTACTGGTCTTTACAGCCAGAAGTTATGGGAACTTCTGTTCCCAATACTGGAACTCTGGTTTTAGGGGCCTGGTGTGGAGCTGGGACTCCTCAATCCTAAGAAGGGCCTCTTCTGGCTACCAACCGCTTTCCTGCCTGCCTGATTGCCCGTAACCACTTCTGCCTGCCAGCCTGATCACCCCCTAACCACTCCCTGCCGGCCTGATTGATGCCTAACTGTTCCCCTGCTGGCCTGATTGCCCCCAATT
>NW_005871406.1:762809-796684 GCF_000147115.1 Myotis lucifugus | reverse complement strand
CGGCGGGGTCTTTTTTACAGGGAGACCCTACTCTTTTTTCTTTTATATGAGTAGATGAGATCATCGCAGTAGTACTGATCGTCCTCTTCTCTCTAGCGCCCCAGATGGGGAACTCTCTGTGCTCTTCCCTCTCTATAAGAGTCACCCCGGGGCCCTTCACCACTCTTGTGAGCGCAGCCTCCTCTGTGTGGGTGCCCATATTGGGAGGGGCATTCCCTTGTTGGCGTGCGTACCAGGGCCTGATAACCAACCCAGTCTTTTATTTAATATGGTATTTTTTTATAAGGTTCAAGGTAATGGATGGTTTTTGTTTTCCCCCCAAATTGTTTGTCACTTTTTGGACACAATTTATTTAAAAACTTTTCCTCAGTGGATTTGGAGAGGCCAACTTCACTCATAAATCATAAATTCCTATAGGTAGTGGGTATCCTATATAATAAAAGGGCTAAATACGCAAATGGTCCCACCAGGAGAAACACTGGACAACCCGGTGCTTATGATGTGTGTCGACCATTAGGGGGCATGCACAGAACATGGTGGGCATCAGCAGCAGGTGGGCAGGGCTCAGAACATGGAAGGCATTGGCCATGGTGGGATGGTGGAGCAGGTGAGTGGGGGGGGGGGGGGGCGCCAGACCAAGGCAGAGCACCAGTCACTATCATCTGGACAAGCCTCTGGTGGTTACTGAAAATCCTTTGCTCCCACATGCCGTGGTCCCACCCAGCGCTCACAACTGCTGCTGGTGCCTGGTGCTGGTCCCAATCGCTTGGCACGATCAGTGGGTGCAAGTGGTGTCCGTCAGCCCCGATCACCCTTGAGGGCTTCTCCACCTCCCCCTGCTCCTGAAGGGAGATCAAGGCAGCAGCCGCTGTTCATACCCGCTGCTGGCACTGGCCTCAACTGCTCCGCACCATCAGCGGATGCAAGCAGGGCCTGTGCCATTAGCATGTGGGAGCGGTGTTGTTGGGAGCGGGGCTGCCTGCCAGAAGACAGGAGACCTGGGGCCGCAGTGGAAGGGGCTGGGCAGAGGCACCGAGGTTGGGCTGAGACCTGCTCTTGTGCCCAGGGCAGCCTTGCAGCCCACAGTTCCTTTCAAGGTGCACAAATTTGTGCACTGGGCCCCTAGTAGTTACATATATGTCTGGATTATGCACTCTGTTCCATTCATCTGTCTGTTTTTGTGTGTGTGCTTATAATTTAAAAATGTAGACAGGATTCTTGGATTAAAGTTTTGTTATGTAGATAAAAACTAAATGAAAAGACACAGATTGGTTCAGTTATGCATTGAGGAAGAAGATCTAGTCCCACCACAGAGGTATTGAAAACAGAGTCACTGTTATTGTAACTTAGCCTAAAAGAAGTAATTGACAAGAGTCAGAAGGCCTGTGTTATAACTGCTTCTGGGTGGACAATAGCAGGGAGATGAGGTGGGTGAAAGACTTGAGAAAGGAATAAAAGTTTAGGACAGCTCATGAAGGAGTTTATTCATACTAAGAAGTTTGCTCTTTATTTTGTTGACAGTAGGAAACCTTTGACAAATTTAAAGGTAAGGTGGGACACAGTCAAAACTCTGTTTTAGGAAGATCATACCAGTGGCAGAATAGAGTACTGAGATTGAATAAGGGTAGCATTGTAAGATAAAAGTTCTGTGTGTAGATTTGTGTGTGTGTGATTTCCCCCCAGAAGAGAAGCTAAAATATTTTACTTATCTAGTCATTAAGTGACTTCAGGCATTTCATGCCCATGGAATTATAGTTCTCTCTTCTGAGAATAATGCTTTTGTGACTTAAGATTTTTAAAATTGTGAGCTAATTTGATGACCCTTAAAAGTAAGATTCTTTGGCAAAGGAGAATGCACTTTTTCTTTTTGCCAGAGTTACCTTTTGTTCTGTTGTCTGATCAGAGAATCAAACAAGGTGTCAAGAAAACCCTTAAAGGACTTTTATAGCATGGTGGGCTTTCACTCGAATAGTACCCTGAAGGAAACCTATTTGAACAGGAAATTTGAAATAACTTTCAAAGAAAATTCTTTTTCACAGCTAAATGTCAGGAAAAAAAGGTTTCTTATCTTCATATTCTCAAAGCAGCAATATTGGAAAGATTTACTTTTCAAGGTCTCTATCTAGAAAGCAAAGAGCACAATTATGAGTTAGGATAGGAGCTATAAATTACATATTGAAAAAACACTAAAAACCTGAGTTTTATTTTGGGTAAAATTTGTAATGTATGCCTTTATTGCCCCTTCAACAACGTTTATTTTAATTTCAAGGCTGTAATATTTAACTCAATTATTTCATGTTAGTCCAAAAAGAAACAGTATTAAAACCTTCATTTCAATTATAAGTTTGAAAAAAATTATAAAGATTTTGTTTCTGAAAATTACTGTGATATATAGCCTCTAAAATAGGTCCTCAAAATGGGTCCCCAAAGGTGGCTAGCAGCAAATAAAAGATATGAGTTGGGAAAAGGCAGGCTGGGCTTTGAAATGCAAGGAAAAAAGAGGCTTTGAACTGCTGCAAATAGCACAAATACACTCATCCAAATTAGCATTCAGTTTCAAGTGTAATATCCTCTCCATGAGCATAAGATGGACTTATTGATTCACTTCTAACAAATAAAATGTGACAGAATTTATGGTATGCCACTTCTGAGATTAAGTTTTTAAAATATCGTGACTTTTGGTTTAGGTGTTTTCTCTCATTCTCTATTGAATCAGTCACCCTCAAGGAAAAATTGGTGCTGTGTTGTCAGGTGATTGAGGTTGGAAATTACTTCTTTCCTTCTCCAATTGAACCTTCAGAGGTAATCCAAGCCCTAGTTGACTGCTTGACTGCAACCTCATGAGAGACTTTGAGCCAGAGACCTTGATGAGTTGTCCCCAGATTCCTGGATCACAGACACTTTGAAACATTTTTGTTTTTTAACCTATTAAGTTTTGAATTAATTTATTACACAAGAGTAGATAACTAATACACTGACTGTATCCATAAGATGGCTGTCAATTTTATTTGAGAGTGGGCCCCCTTGATACACACTCAGATTTTTTGTGAAAGAGACCAAATAGTACTCAGAAATATTTCCTGTATTGTTAATGTGTTTTTAAAATCACATCATAAGAAAGTAACCTTAAAATAAATTGATAGAAACTCAAAAAACACCACCCTTCTCTACCTTATTACAAGACAACAGCAAACCTAGTCATTAATTATGTACTTGCCCTCTTCTTTCTCCATGTTGAAGAGACTGTTAATGCTCAAAGAGAACCATCTTCACTTTTACATTTCCCAGCCTGCTTTCAATTAGATTGTCCTTTTGACTAGTTTGCACCATTAGAATGTCAGTGGAAGTCTTGAGTATCAGGTACAGGACAAAGTTAGAGGATATAGTATGATTTCTCCAAAACTGCCCCAACCTCCCACTGAAGATTTGATGCCAGGGCAACAGTAAGCCCCAGGATAGAAGCAGCCTGAGTCTCTAAGTCAGTGTTTATCAGAAAACTTCCTAGCTTGTAATCAATTGGTCCAAGAGCTGGTCATTTTTGCTACAGCAACATTTCAAATTTTATTTGATGAACACCACCCCCTCAAATGCTACCCCTTCACTTTAATCTTGTAAGGGAGGAGGATCCTTTGTTACCCTAACATTGAAATTGTCTAAACTTTTGCTGTAACTGGGGTAGGATGTTTGAGCTGCTAAATTGTTGCCAACAGAATTTAAAATGTCAAAAAGTATAACAAGAGACAAAGTTGGTCATTATATAATAACTAGAGGCCCGATGCACAAAAATTTATGCAAGAGTTGTCATTCCTTCTCCCAGCTGCCGGCAACAGCTTCCCTCCGACACTTGGGACCCAGGCTGCTTCCCTCCTCTGGCTGCCCTCTGGCACCCGGGACCTGGGCTGGCTTCCCTCAGGAAGGACGTCTGGAATGACATCCTGAAGATGTCTGGTTTACCCTTTTATTATTATAGATAAAGGTGTCAATTCACCAGGAAGATATAGCAATGGTTAGTATAGATGCACCCAACATTGGAACATCTATATATTTATTTAGCAAATGTTAACAGTTCTGAAGGTAGAAGTAGAAAGAAATGCAATAACAGTAGGAGACCTCAGCACCACATTTTCAACAATGATTGGATCATCCAAACAGAAAACAATTAAGGAAATATTAGACTTAAACTATAGATTAGACCAAATGAACCTAACAGATATTTACAGAACATTTCATTGAACATCAACATTCTTCTTAAGCATACAAGTAATATTCTCCATAATAAATCATGTGTTATGTTACAAAACAAGTCTTAGCAAATTTAAGAAGAGTGAAAGCTCACAAAGTATTATTTCTGACCACAATGGTTGGAAACTAGAAATCAATAATAGAATGAAAGCTAAAAAATCCACAAATATGTAGAAATTAAACACACTGTTGAAGAACTGGTATTTCAAAGAAGAAATAAAAAGATAAATCAAATTGTCTTGAGACAAACAATAAAGAAAAAAACAACATAACAAAACTATGGTATGTGGCAAAAGCAATTCTAAAGGGGGAGTTTATAAATATATACATTAAGAAAAAAAAAGCTCTCAAAAATATAACTTAACTTTATACCTGTAGGAACCAAAAAAAACTAAATCCAAAGTTAGCAGAAGGGAAGAAATAACAAAGATCAAAAAGATCAAGCAGAAATAAATGAAATAGAGACTAAAAATAAATGAAAAGATCACTTGTGGGGTTTTTTTCTTAAAAGATAAAATTGGATTTTATAGGGGTTTATAGTCCACTTTAAGGCCTTTTCTAAGTGTACCCACAAGCCATTGGGAGGTTTGGGACATAGGAGTGTCATGAATTAGTTATTCTTTTTAAAAGGTTACTCTGCCTGCTATATGAAGGAAATATTCTGTGAAACTGAGGGTAGAGGGCAAGAACAGAAGCAGGGAGGCCAGCAAGGAAGCTATTGCTGTGGCCTATGTAGTTAGGTGATGATGTGACCACCTGCATTTCCTGTGCACCGTACTTCTTAGTTTCAGTTACCTTATAAATATCTAATGAAGATCAGTGAAGGCAAATGACAAAAAAAAGCCAAAAAGAAATCTGTGCCAGTATAAACCAAACTCCAGTCACCTGACAACTCCATGCCCCCATTTCTTGTGACCTCATCATGCATTATCCTTATTATTTGTATTTAAAGACAAATCAGGGATATCTCTGTTGAATTTCTCTGGTTTACTTCAATTTAATCTTTCTATAAATATCCCTGAATTTCTTTTTCAAGATTACTCATTCCACACATTGTGTTCTCCCTAGATAATGATTCCACCCAGACCATGCTCAAGTCTTAAAATTATTATAGTACCACAGGAAAGCCTTCTTCAGTCAATGCTACATAGCACTTCTCAAAGAGTGGAGCTACAATCAGTGCTTCTCTGCATAAGGCCAAATCCCCTTGTGTAATCCTCTCTCCAAGTATATATCTGTCGCAACTAAGTAATTTGCAAATTAGGGTATAGCTAATAATTATTTAGCCCTACTTACGGGGCAGTGTCCTCTTCCCTTTATGAAGATGAAATCAATAAATCAGGTCTAGTTTTCCAGAATTTATCAATAAAAATCAAAGCAGTCCTCCAGTGTACACGGACTTTCAGACATACACACACACACACACACACACACACGGGGTGCCTGCTCTGAGCCTCCATGGCTCAACTGGGGAAGGCCCCCAGCAGACACACACACACACACACACACACACACACACACACACACACACGGCGTCTGCCCCAAGCCTCTGTGGCCAGACTGCGGCTTAGGCCAAGGGGAGCACCCTAAGCCATCAGTAGGCATCCCCTGAGGATTCTGGGCTGTAGAAGTGGCAGGGTGGGCTGAGGGACCCCCACCCCCAGTGCACAAATTTGTGTACAGGGCTCTAGTAAATACTAAAGCTGGGAATCAGAATGGAGCAATGCTAGACTCAAGCTAGTTGTTTTCTAGGCAGTTAACATCTGAGGACCAAGAATGGGGATTGCTTTATCTCTACTTTTAAAACACAACCATGGCAAGGGCACATAGTAACAGTTTAGAGATGAGTGTTGGACTGATTCATTGGCTACTTGCAGGGGCTGGCCAGCAGACCCCTGAGTGATGGATGTATGGATTACTCTGACACGTTTGCTGTGAAAGAAAGGCTAAGGGACGGCCTGGCCAAAGGGACCAGGCAGCCTCAATTGCCTGCCTCATTAGGTTTTTATTGTAGGTTTTATCTTTAGATACAATCAGTAGGGTGAGTAATCTTGGGAGGACACATGTGTTTGCATTGTCCTCAAGGCAAGGGCACCCATAGATTAGGCATAAGGATTCCAGTAAGCACCCAGGGGTCTGCACATGCACAGACTTGTTTGGAAAGGTCAAGGAATAATTAGGGGCACCAACTTCGGCACTTCCCTAAGTCTCCCCTAAGTCAGAATTTCAATAAACAGGGCTGGTGGCCTTCCACACACTTCCCTTTTCTCAGAATATCCTCCTTACAAGCTTTCCAACCAAGTCTCCTGTGCTCCTCAACATCTTCCTCTTTTTTTGTTTTGCTGAATGTAGAAGACAGAGGGAGGTGGTGAACTTTCTGCTTTAGAATGTCAGAGTCCTTGAAGTGTGTTTACTGCTTCAGTTCCAATTTTACAGACTTTAAGAAAAACAAAAAGAGCAATGATTAGTTATCTGGAATGCATGGAGTGTGAATATGCTCCAATAATTGCTCAGCCTCTGCCGTCAGCTTCTTCACCATTCCTCAGGTTATTCTGGGGGCTGTCTGGTTCCTGCGAAGGCAAATCATTCGAGGCTGAGGAGTCCTAAAGCCCAAATTCTTCATTTTTGGAAGAGGATTGGTCCTGCACCATGCCATGGCATGGTTTAATCTGGCAAGCTGGAATCTATAGAGGCCCTGTGGGGGTAGAAACATACACATATCCACTCCCCCGTGTTAATAATTCATTGGATCCCATCCAGATATTAGTGTTCACATCTTGCCACAAGATTTGTGGTTTCTGAGATGAGGTTAGAGAGGATTGAAAATTATCATTAAAATTTTAAAAATTAAGGGAAAAGATTGCTTTAGATAGTATTGTAGCTGGGTCCTTGAGTCCCATATTCCCCCTTTTTTGTTTTACTAAGATACCCTTCAGGGTAGCATGGGCATGTTCAACAATGGCCTGCCCTTGTGGGTTGTAAGGATTCCTCATAGCCATATGAATAGGCAAAAAAGACTCTTATTTCAAATTTTAGAATGCTAGACTGTCAGAAATCATATAGTTCAGTGTTTCATGTTGTGTCAAGTATGGAGCCTTTATAAAGAAAATAATAATCTCTTATCTCTAGTGTTGACCAAAACAATGTTTATGTTGATGTATGTTACTTAAGTTTGAGCTGACTTAACAATAGGTATAAACTCCTTATACTTTTAATTCATATGTGACTGTAACATAAAAACATACTGGGAAATTAAACACAAAGTAAAACGAAAGAAAACCAAGAATATTTAAAGTAGTCACATTAATATAATGGAAGACATCCCACTGAAACTAAATTGTAGCTCACCATGTGAATATAGTGCTGGTTTCTATAGTACAAACTCCTGGGAGTTCTGTGTGATTATGTTGAGGATTAATTCAATTCTCCCACCACTTTCTGTATTCACACTATGAAACCTTTGTTTATTCAGATGACATATGATGACATCATTTGGCTTCATTTGTCAGAAAGACACCAACAAAGTTCAATTGTGTCTTGTACCTCTGCTCTTCAAACTATAGCCATGTTGTCAATGACATCATGACCAAAACTCATACAGGGGTCCTGAAATCACATGCAGTACTTACGTCTAAGTACTCCCTCTAGTAAAGTCTATCACTTGACAATGCAAGTGATAAGGGGTAGACTTAGATAACTTATTTATGTTATGTATGTTATGTTATGTTATGTTATGTTATGCAATATCATATATATATATACTAAAGGCCCGGTGCACAAAAATTTGTGCACTGGGGGGGGGGAAGGGGGTCCCTCAGCCCGGCCTGTGCCCTCTCGCAGTCTGGGACCCCTCAGGAGATAACGACCTGCTGGCTTAGGCCTGCTCCTGGGTGGCAGAGGGCAGGCCCAATCCCTAGGTGCAGCCCCTGGTCAGGCTCAGAGCAGGGCTGATTGGGGAGTTGGGGGCGCCGCCCCGTCATGCACAGAGCAGGGCGGATTGGGAGGTTGCGATGCCACCCTCAGTCACGCTCAGGGTGGGGCCTATTGGGGGGTTGGGGCACCGCCCCCTATCACACTCAGGCAGGGTCAATGGGGAGGTTGTGGGAGCCACCCCGTGTCACACACAGAGCAGGGCCTATCAGGGGGTTGGGGAGCTCCCCCCTGTCATGCACAGAGTAGGGCCGATAGGGGAGTTAGGGCCCCGCCCCCTGTCACGCACAGAGCAGGGCCGATCAGGGGGTTGGGGCGCCGCCACTGTCACACTCAGGGCAGGGCCGATGGGGAGGTTATGGCTCTACCCTGTCACACTCAGGGCAGGGCCGATGGGGAGGTTATGGCTCTACTCCGTCACACACAGAGCAGGGCCCATGGGGGGGGGGTGGGGTTGGGGCACTGCACCCTGTCTCACGCTCAGGGTGGGGCCTATTGGGGGGTCTGGGGCACCGCCCCTATCACACTCAGGCAGGGTCAATGGGGAGGTTGCGGCGCCACCCTGTGTCACACACAGAGCAGGGCCCATCAGGGGGTTGGGGCGCTGCCCCCTGTCACGCACAGAGCAGGGCCCATCAGGGGGTTGGGGAGCTCCCCCCTGTCACGCACAGAGTAGGGCCGATAGGGGAGTTAGGGCACCGCCCCCGGTGCTGGGAGGCATATTACCCTTTTACTATATAGGATAGAGGCCTGGGGGCCAGCTGGTTTGCCCTGAAGGGTGTCATGGATCAGGGTGGAGGTCCCCACTGGGGTGCCTGGCCAGCCTGGATGAGGGGATGATGGCTGTTTGCAGCTGATCACACAACCTTCAGGGTGGGGGTCCCGCTTGGGTGCCTGGCCAGTCTGGGTGAGGGGCTGAGGGCTGCTTTCAGGCTGGCGGTTGTTGACTGAAGCTCCCAACAGCTCCTTTTTTTTCTCTTTTTTTTTATTTTATTCTGGGCCAGCTTTAGCTCTGGCTCTAGCTCTGAGGCTTTGTATCTGGTTTGTTTGCCGTTCTATAATCGAAACAATGTATAACTTCAGCTCTGAGATCCCGGCAGGCTGAAAGCTGTTTTCTGGGGTTTTGTTTAGCTTCTACATTTGCAACATAGTACATAGTTGCTTAGAGTTGCAACTCAGAGGCCGGCAAGTCAGGCGGGGAACTTTGGAGTCCGCAGTCACTGGAGCAACCAAGCCTCATATTCGCTTCCAGCTGCCTGGCTGCCGGCCACCATCTTGGCTGACAGTTAATTTGCATAAGGATATGCTGATTAGCCAATGGGAAGGGTAGCGGTCATACGCTAATTACCATGTTTCTCTTATTAGTGTATATATATACATATATATATATATATATATATATATATATATATATATATATATATAGGCAGTGACCGTGACGACAAAAATAACCATTCAAATGATCACCATGCGGTGCTAGCATAGATGCATAGACACAGGTAAAGTCTATGAGTGAACTAAGAATGAACAAGAAAAATGCTTGCCTTCATGGAGCTCACAGTGTAAGAAGGTTAGGTCAGGAATGAGAATTCAAAATTGCCACCAGCATAGACCTGAGGTGCCACTTCTCAGAACGGCCAGAGATACACCTGGTAGCAGACTGGGGGTGTGACTGAAAGGTTGGCGCCAACGTGAAGGTGGGGCCATTCTGGATTTCCCAGAGGAGCCAATGGCTGCCTAGGAGGTGGAGCTTTTGACGCTAACTGGCATAGAAACCGACCAATCATAACATAATCTGGGTGAACTGGGAAGGCAGAACCTAAGGTGGGAGCAGAGGAGGGTTTTTAAGGGTAACAGCTGTTTGGTGTAAGGTGTAAAAAAGCGGTTCAATTTTTTAATAACTGGTTTGGTAGTATAGTGCACATGGCTGGCTATCAGTCTAGATATAGGGGTTATGTATTTTTGTCTTCCAAGAGCATCTCCTCCTGCTGAAAAAGGTTTTTCCCCCCATTTAAGCAATCCTATCCTATATAATATATCTATACTGATAAAAGGGTAATATGCTAATTAGAGCAAGTCAACTGGACAAAACCATAGTAGTGGGGTCCAAGGCAGAGGCAGTTAGGGGCGATCAGGCCGACAGGGGAGAGCAGTTAGGGATGAGATCAGGCTGGCAGGGGAGGGCAGTTGGGGGCAACCAGTACAGCAGGAGAGGGCAGTTGGGGGTGACTGGGCCAGCAGGGGAGGGCAGTTGGGGGCATTAGGCAGGCAGGCAGTGAGTGGTTAAGAGCCAGTGGTCCTGGATTGCTATAGGGTGTGTCCAACTATGGGATCAGGCCTAAACCAGCAGTCGAACATCCCCTGAGGGGTCCTGGATTGGAGAGGGTGCGGGCCAGGCTGAGGGACACCCCTCCCCATGCACGAATTTCATGCACTGGGCCTCTAGTGTTATTTATAACCATCACAATAAACACACACACACACACACACACACACACACACACACACACACACCATATAGAAAATTTCAAAGCCCATGAAATGTAATTTAAGAATACAGTTTACAAATAATGATTTATACTGGTTGAAAATTTTGCCTATAAGACAAAAAGTTACTACATTTCAGCTTTGTAGGGTTTCATAGACTATTAGATCTGAGACTTTTTAGGAAATCAGAGTGTTAGCTAGGGTTGCTTAATAATATTGCATTTTAAGACCCATCCATTCTTTGATATGTTCAAGCACTGGAGTAGCAGTCCAAATTTTGAAATGTTAGTGTTGGCCCCATCTCTTATTCTAACATTCAAAACATCAACTCCCATAGCCTATTTATCTCACATAAAATGAGTATCATAGTCTCTATCCTGCAAGCCCCACAGAGTAGATGTAGAGGCCATTTGAAATGACAGCTGTGAAAAGGATTTGCAAATAATAAAGGACTGCGAACTTGTGGGAATCATTATTTTTATACTCTTTACCTTTTGATAAAATTCAACCTGAAAACAGAAACAAAAGAAGATTCCGTCTTTATTTCACCAGTTGGCCCACACACATCTGAGATGATCAGCAGGAGAATTTGAGTTAACTCAATACTAATATTTAGCATCACCTTCTTCAAAGGATAAGTAAACTTTACACTGGAATTAAGTTTATTTTGTTCCTATCCACTTGGGTTTACTAAGATATAGATAGGAGCACTTGCTAAATGGCAACCTTGCTCCAATGTTTTAATTTTTCTCTGAAAGGTTCTGGTAACCATATTGACTTTGAAATAACCAATGTGAAAAGGTATCCAAAGAAAGAATAAACAATTCTCTAACCACTATTATCAATATTGCTATATCCAAATTGTTGATATCCCTGCATTTCTTGGAGCTTTGTTTGTGAACTATGTTCAGTCCAAATGATTTGGGCTAGTATCCACAACTACTAATTTTGTTCTGAAGCATTTTAGAAACTTAATTAAGCTGGAAGATTATGTTACTCTCATGGTCCTTCTTGAATGCAATCACACTTGAAAAACTTGAAGGCAGGCTGAAAATCATCCAGACACAATGCAATGTACCAAAAATTGTGTGTATTTAAATGGTAGAATTTAACAAACTCAGTAAAAAGTGGTTTTATTCATATTCATGGTTCCCAGAACACTCCACATTCTCTGTCTCTCCTTTCATCATTTCTACAAGTTGCTCCCCTGGCTTGAATAGTGTTATGTCTTCCTACTATCACTCCTCCACATTTTAGATAGCCAAATTCTCCTGTGTATCACGGATAATGTAAGATATACTCTATCCCAATTAGCTCTTAACAGCCTTTCTGATTCTATCCAAGTAGTGTCTAGGTATTCCTCCATGTATTTCTTTCTATTCATGTAATCCCTACTACATTTATCTGTATATGTGCTTTATTTTTTCTATGCATGAATGAATGAAAATACTGAAGTGCTATTAGTGTCATTCATTACTGCATCTAACATGCTTAACAATACTTACCTCATAGAGTTACTGTGAGAATTAAATAAAATAATGTACTTTATGGGTTGAATTTTTGTCCTCCCTCTAGTATTGCAGAATATGACTTTATTTGGAGATGGGATCTTTACAGATGTAATCAAGTTAAAATGAGATCATCAAGGTGGGACTTAATCTAATATGGTTGGTGTTCTTATGAAAAGGATAAATTTGTACATAGAGACAAACCTTGAAGAAAGATGAATGTGAAGAGACATGGGGAGAAGATGTCCTTCTACAAGCCAAGGAGAGAGGCATAGAATAAATTATTCCCTCACAGCCCTCAGAAATAAGCAACCTTGCCCGGCTGGTATCGCTCAGTGGTTGAGTGTCAACCTATGAACCATGAGGTCATAGTTTGATTCCCAGGCCCGGCACATGCCCAGGTTGTGGGCTCAATCCCTAGTGTAGGGCATGCAGGAGGCAGCCGATCAACGATTCTCTGTCATCGTTGATGGTTCTCTCTTTCTCTCTCCCTCTCTGAAATCAATAAAAATATATTTTTTAAAATAAAAGAAATAAGCAACCCTGACTATGCTCTGGTCTTAAAATTCTAGCCTCCAGATTATGAGATAATACATTTCTATTGTTTAAGCCGCCCACTTTTTGGTACTTTGCTATGGAAGCCTTAGGAAACTAATACATTCATGTGAAGCTTCTGGCCCACTAGTGGTAAATATGTAGTCTGTTTAAATATGACCTTTGCAGTAAAGCCTTTCCTGTCCTCTCTGTTTATATATAATCCCATACCTTGACACTCCCTGTCCTCCTTCCCTCCTTTATTTTTCTCCATTGCACGTAACATCAAAGTACAATCTGTCTTACTGATTTTGTCTTGTTTCCTGTACTAGAATGCAAGCTCCATGAGGGCAGAGATATGTGTCAGTTTTGTTCCTTGGAAGAATGCCTGGCATGTAGTAGGTATTTGGTAAATATTAATTAGGTGACAGCTACTTTTGTTGTTACTGATAGAAGATGAATTGTCTCCCACAATAACATCCCTAAATACTTGCATATATTCATTCAGCCTACTTAGTGCCAGGCACTGAGCTAGATGCTAGGGGTATAGAAAAACTAAGGTGTAGTCTCTCTTCACAAAAATACTTAATTTTATTGGAGGGAAACAGACATAAAGGCAAACCAATGTTCCAAAGATTCTGTCCAGGAGGGGTGGCATATTAATCCTTGAGGATATTTTATAAAGGGAGTGGTTCTCTTCACAAACTCATGATGCCATCCTTTACTTATTTTGTGTTGAACTGTCTACAAAAAGGATTTATAGATTTAAAGTCTACTCATTGAAGATCTCTTTGTTGCCCTTACACTTCTTTCAATGTTACTAGGCTTTACAAGTGCTCACAGCATTTTCTTCTCTACCATTGGTTTTTCACTTGGACACTGAAAGCATTAGAGAGGAGAGTCAGCCATAGACAGGACCAATAATTATATTTTTCTTTACATTGAGAAGGCTAAAAGGCTAATTCCAATGTAACCCTGATGTTTGGGGGGGGGGGGGGCTAGCAATCTGAATATGTGCAGTAACCTAATATATATTCTTGATAACCTATAATTAACTCACTGCCCCTTTCCTCTACAATCTGGTCTTGCAAGATCTGTTACCTAAATGCTCACATTTTACAGAGGCCATAAACCATGAACAACACACAACCCCCGGAGGGGGTTATCAGCGATGGTGCTAGGCCAGGCCCTTAGATATGATCTCAAGACCCCCATCCCAACCCACAGGGCTTTTTGCAAAGCCCATGAAAGGTCCAGAAGTCCCCATCCATATTTGGGGGACAAAGAAACCAAAAGGGGATAAAAGAAGGGCTTCCACCATATTGGTTTGCTCAGACTTTGGAGGCAACTCCTCTGAGACCGCTGGTGTAATAAAGCTGTGTAACTCCATTTCTCTAAGCATTGCTTGGGTTTCTTCAGTCTTCTATAACATCTGGTTCCCTGACCAGGAAGCCCAACTGAGTTGTCCTTTCTGGCCTCTGGTGAGTCAACTGGTTTTGGGCCTGGGGATGTGGGATAGGCCTCTGGGAGGTGCACCCTTCTGATTTTTAGCAGAATTGAACCAGGGGACTCCAGGCGCTCCCGGACCTTAACCTAGGACCTGGCAGGCATTTGAATAAAGTTGATGGACACCTCTGGACCTGTCAACAGAAATGGTAATGTAGGAGCCCCATGCAGTTAGGCCCACTCTTGGAGAGTAGAAGGGGAGCTTGATCACCTCCCAGGAAGTCATACGACTTCGTCAGGCAAATTAGTCAGGAATCAGGTGGACTGTTTAACCTCTGAGTGAATGTCTGGTGAAAGTGTGTGAGTGTGGAAAGAGAAGGCTTGCGTTCTCCTATCCAGTGTGTGGCTCCACGACCTCGGTTACAGAGTCTGAGTGGGCCCTCACCTGTGGTTCCATGGTTCGTCATAAGGCATAATGGTGACTCACCACCACTTGGAAGTGACCAGGCCTGGGCTTTATACGGGTGCACCTTAGCTAAGACGAATCAAAGCTCTCTCGAGGGACGTGACCAGGCGGGCATTTGAGTGGATCTGTGAAAACAGGTCACCCCCTCCCTTGTCTGTCTCTCACCACTGATCATCATGGGGTTGGGACAAAGTAAACCCACTGTCCTCAATTGCATGTTGAAAAATTTTAAGAAAGGTTTCAATGGGGATTTATAGTATTAAAATTATAGGATTTATAGTATTAAATGGATCCCAAAACACTGAGGAAATTCTGTGAATTAGAATGGCCAGCCTTCAGGGTCGGCTGGCCCTCAGAAGGCTCTTTAGATGAAGGACTGATCAGGGTGGTCTGGAATGTAGTCACGGGAGACCGTGGGCACCCAGATCAGTTTCCCTACATAGACAGCTGGTTAGAAATTGCTCAAATCTTGCCACCTTGGGTCCGGTTCTGCATCAATAAAAAGGGACAGTGTAAGGTTTTAGTAGTACGAAGAGGGGAACAGGCACCAGAGAAGAAGGGAACCCAACTCCCTGTTCTGCAAGGACCTCCTGAGGAAGCTCCGCCAGTTTTACCACCTCCATATGTGCCCCAGGCAGCACCTAGTGCTCCCCCTGCTGGTCTGGAAGGTCCAAAGTTTAGAAACACCGCCCCCCTCTGTCTCTCTTCAACCAGGCTCTCCAGAGCCAGTTGGGTAGCCCTTGCGTTCAGCCGACCAAAGGCCCAAACCACAACCGGCACATCAGATGCCTCTCAGGGAGATTCGGGGGCCCAAGTACTTGGCGAAGATGGGACCCTGCAGGAGGGAAGGCCGGTCTATTATTATCAGCCCTTTACCACAAATGACATCCTGAATTAGAAACATCACATCCCAGCTTATTTTGAAAAACCTCAGGCCATGGTAGACCTCCTAGAAATGATCTTCCGACCGAGAAGCCCATCTGGGTGGACTGCAAGCATATCCTTTTCACGTTCTTTAACACTGAGGAGCACATGAGAGTAGTAACAGGGGTTCAGAAGTGGTTCCAGACCAAGGCACCAGCAGGGATATTAGATACAGACAGATGGGCCAGGGAGGCCTTCCCAGATGAGAAACCTGATTGTACCCCAAACTCAGAAGACAGAAGGGCCAGGCTAAAAAGATATCAGCTGGCCTTCCTCCAGGGAGCCAGGGCTGAAGCCAAGAAGCCCACCAATATGGCTAAAATCTCCGAGGTCTTCCAGAAGCCTGATGAAAGTACAGCAGCTTTCTATGAGAGACTATGTGAGGCATACCAGATCTACACCCCCTTGAACCCTGAGGCCCCGGAAAATTAAACTATGGTAAATGCTGCCTTTGTGGGCCAAGCTCAGCCTGACATAAGGAGAAAGCTACAGAAGCTAAAAGGGTTTGCAGGAAAAAACACAACTGAGCTGCTAGAAATCACAGACAAGGTTTTCATCAACTGAGACAGGGTGGCAAGGAAGGAGGAAGAAAAGAGAATACAAAGAAGGGCCAATATAATAGCGGCAGCTTTTAGAGGCTCAAGCTCCCAGACAGATAAGAAAGGGAAGCAAGAATACAGATCGGGGGAAAAGGAAGAGTGAGCCTGAAATGAGACCAGTGTGCCTATTGTAAGGAAATAGGACACTGGAAGAATAAATGTCTCAACCGGCAAAGTAAGAAAACAGGACCCCCTTTTCTGCCTAGTCACTATCTACCAGAGCCACCTGAAGCAGATCTCACTGGGCTAGCAATGGCTGATTTCGACTCTTTTCAGCTGGGCCCCCACGAGCCCATGGTCAGAATGAAAATAGGGGGCCAGACTGTGGACTTTATGGTTGATACGGGAGCTGAGCACTCAGTAGTCACTCAGAAAGTAGCACCTCTCTCAGGAAAGGAGGTCACCATTATTGGAGCTACTGGGGACCAGACCCGTAGATCATTCTGCCAGCCTCGCTATTGCAAACTTGGTGCCACCAAGTAATTCATGAACTCCTGTACTTGCCAGATTGTCCAGTACCTCTGTTAGGTAGAGACCCTTTAGCAAAGATGGGGGCAGAGATCACTTTTGCTCCAGATGGCTCAGCAAAGCTTTGCCTAGGTGAGAAGACCTCCCCAATGATCCTGTCCTTAGCAGTGCTGAAGGAGGAAGAATGGAGACTTTATACCCCCCAGTCAAAGGCCTCACCATTAGAACCTGAATTAGAGGAAGAATTCCCGCTTGTCTGGGTGGAAGTGAATCCTCCAGGCCTGGCTAAGGACCATGTCCCAGTGTTAATTGACTTAAAGCCTGGGTCACAGCCTGTTAAAATCCGCCGATATCCAATTCCAAGGGAAGCATGCCTAGGAATCCAGGTCCACTTAAACCAGCTGCTCCAGTGGGGACTTCTTAAATTATGCCAGTCACCATGGAACGCTCCTCTCTTGCCTGTTAAAAAGCCTGGGACTAATGATTACTGCCCTGTGCAGGACCTGCGGGCTGTTAATGAGGCTGTTAACTCTTCTGGGACTCATTTCATCAGAGGAGGAATGGTTTACATGTCTAGATTTGAAAGATGCCTTTTTCTGCCTTCAGCTGGCACCCTCCAGTCAGCCCCTGTTTGCCTTTGAGTGGGAAAACCCAACTACGGGGGCCAAGAAGCAGTTCACCTGGACCAGACTGCCACAAGGATTCAAGAACTCCCCTACTCTTTTTAGTGGAGCACTAGCATCTGCTCTAAGTTCCCAGGAAAGGACTTTGGGTGCATTCTACTTCAATATGTAGATGACCTCCTACTGGCTAGTTCCACGCAAGCTCAGTGCTGGGAAGGAATGTGAGCCCTTCTGAGACTCTTAACTAAAACAGGTTACTAGGTGTCCAAGAAAAAGGCACAAATCTGTCAGAAAGAAGTCAAGTATCTAGGCTTCCAAATCACCCAAGGGAAATGAAGGCTAGGGACTGAAATAAAGTAGGCAATATGTGCCATCCCAGTCCCTAACACCCAGTGGCCAATTCGGGAATTCCTGGGAGCACCAGGGTTCTGTTAAATTTGGATCCCTGGTTTTTCAGACCTGGCTAAGCCTCTCTATGAAGCTTGGGTTTCTTCAGTCTTCTACAAAAACATGATTATAGAAAGTTAATCACAATAGTAACTATCATATATCCCAAAGAATACTGGACTAAAACTTAGAGAGTTCTGAATCTGAATCTTCACTCCTTCAATTCCTAGATGTGTCATTGTGAGCAAGTCAGTTTAACTCTGTCACTGTTTTCTCATATGTAAAATACAGTTAGAATACCTGCCCTATTACTTTTATGGTTGCTTGTTGTCATTGGGGACCTACAGAATGTTAGAGGACCTTAGAAGTCATCTAAGCTATTCTTCATTCTGCAAATGAACAAACTTAGATAAAAGGAGGTTAAACCAATTTATCCCAGGGGTACAGCTAATGAGGTCAGAATTCAGTCACACATTTCTTCAATAATTCCACTATATCCCATGACTTCCCATGCTCTATTATAAACTCATATCTTAAAATTGACAGATAAGTGCCTGTTGACAACTGGTAAGAAAATCACAAAGCAGCAAGTTTGTATTCTAGAGTCTACAGGTGGTTAAATGTTTATACTGAGCTAAGTTTTAAAAAACTTAATTCAGCTTTATGCCAATAACATTACTTACAATTGCTGAATTCAATGCAAACTTCTATAGAATAGAAGAGATCAGAACAGAAACAATTTTTAAAAATTTATTTTGTCCCTTATCGCTTACATTTAAATGATAACTTATCTTCTATGCTAAGGCAGATTTAGCTGAAATAAATGTATTTCCTATTCAGAAGAGGAAATATTTTCTATTAATGAAACAAAGCTTGAAATTGAATTAAAATAATTCAATTACACTATATAATTACCTTCTACAATCTTTAAAGTCGAGAAGCCCAGGGGATCTGGCTATTTGTAGAGATGTTTAAGCCTTTTTTTTTTTTACTTTACTATTCATTAAACAAAGGTAATTCCTTCCTAATTCCCCTCTGACACACATTATGTCTCTCAAGAAGAAAAGAACTTTATAAACAAAGTCCTTTCTTTAAATAGAGCTGCTGAATATGTCCAATTATTCAGGTAAGAACTCACTGAAAAACTAAAACAATAGCTTCAAACAAATGACACTGTGTTTCAAGAACAAAAAATATGTTAAATAAACTGTTGGGGCATGAATTAAGCTACCAATGGGAAATCTCAGTGAGCTGCAAATTCATGCCTGAGATTTTAATATAATTCCAAAGTTCATCCTTAACTTAAAAGTCATTTATGCAAATCTATATGAAATTAAGGGAAGAAAAACATTAGAGGTGACTGAGAGATACAACCAATTATGAAAAATCTAGTTCACAGTTCCAAGACTCCTTAATTTCTAATATATTGATATGGATGGTGAATTGCTTTCCTTTGAAATCTAGGATCCCTGGCCACTGAAGTTGTACTAATTGTACTTTATTTGGTTGCCTAATCTATCTCTTCCTTTAGTTAGAAAAGCTAGATGGATCATGTCAAGAGGCAATTTGAGAGAAGAGAGGATTAAGAGAAGATGGCAGCCGAGAGAGAGAGAGAGAGAGAAAGAGAGAGAGATGCACTCAAAGAATTTCTCCTGGGTAAATACCTTGGAGGAGAATTACTATGTCATAGCGTCAAATACGTATTTGATTTTATTCAAAATGCTATTTTTTCCAAAATGGGAAGACAATTTTAAACTTCAACAGTAATGTATTAAAGCAGTGGTTCTCAACCTTCCTAATGCTGCGACCCTTTAATACAGTTCCTCATGTTGTGGTGACCCCCAATTTCATTGTTACAAATTGAACATAATTAAAGCATAGTGATTAATCACAAAAACAATATGTAATTATATATGTGTTTTCTGATAGTCTTAGGCGACCCCTGTGAAAGGGTCGTTTGACCCCCAAAGGGGTCGCGACCCACAGGTTGAGAACCGCTGTATTAAAGTATCAGTTATTCTATATATATATATATTTTTTTTTTCGGTTTGAGGCAGCTCTGCCACTGTATTTATTATTGTTCAAAAGTTTGTAATGGTCTTAATTATCCATGAAAGAATGAGATCATGTGGTATTTTTCCTTCATTGACTGGCTTGTTTCACTTAGCATAATGCTCTCCAGTTCCATCCATGCTGTTGCAAATGGTAAGAGTTCCTTCTTTTTAACAGCAGCATAGTATTCCATCGTGTAGATGTACCACAGTTTTCTAATCCATTCATCTACTGATGGGCACTTAGGCTGTTTCCAGATCTTAGCTATGGTGAATTGTGCTGCTATGAACATCTGGGTGCATATATCCTTTCTGATTGGTGTTTCTGGTTTCTTGGGATATATTCCTAGAAGTGGGATCACAGGGTCAAATGGGAGTTCCATTTCCAATTTTTTGAGGAACCTCCATACTGCCTTCCATAGTGGCTGCACCAGTCTGCATTCCCACCAGCAGTGCACAAGTGTTCCTTTTTCTCCACATCCTCTCCAGCACTTGTCGTTGGTTGATTTGTTGATGATGGCCATTCTGACAGGTGTGAGATGGTACCTCATTGTTGTTTTGATTTGCATCTCTCGGATGATTAGTGACTTTGAGCATGTTTTCATATGTCTCTTGGCTTTCTGAATGTCCTCTTTTGAAAGGTGTCTATTTAGATCCTTTGCCTATTTTTTGATTGGATTGTTTATCTTCTTTTTGTTAAGTTGTATGAGTTCCCTATAAATTTTGGAGATTAAGCCCTTATCAGATATGACGTTGGCAAATATGTTTTCCCACGAGGTGGGTTTTCTTGTTGTTTTGTTGATGGTTTCTTTTGCTGTGCAGAAGCTTTTTATTTTGATGTAGTCCCATTTGTTCATTTTCTCTTTAGTTTCAACTGCCCTAGGAGCTGTATCAGTGAAGAAATTGTTTTGGCATATGTCTGAGATTTTGTTGCCTTTGTATTCTTCTAGAATTTTTATGGTTTCCTGTCGTACATTTAAGTCCTTTATCCATTTTGAGTTTATTCTTGTGTATGGTGTAAGTTGGTGGTCTAGTTTCATTTTTTTGCATATATCTGTATTAAAGTATCAGTTATTCTATATATTTGCCCAATCCGTGTATTTTTAGTAGTGCAAGCCATTACAATGTGTGTGTACTGGTATCTCATTTTTGCTCAATTTAAATTTTCCTATATAATAATTCTAAGTATCCATCCATGAACTAAAAGGCTAGTTCTGTATCTCTTTTTGTAAAATATTTCTTCAAATATTTTTCCAATTTTATACAGTTGCTTATTGTTAGTTATTTGTAAGAGTTCTATAAACATTCAGATACAAGTCCTTTCTCTGATGTATGCATTGCAAATATGTTTCCATGTATAATTTGACTTTTTATTTTCTAAATAGTTTCTTTTGATGAGAAAGTTATTTATTTTGTATTCATTTATTTAAAATATGAAATCCAATTTATTTATTTTGTATCCATTTCTATTTGTTTCCTTAGAAAGGTTGGCTAGGTGTTCTGCCCATTTTTAAAAAAAATTGACATTGGTTAATAAAATTATATAGTTTTCAGGTGTACATTTGTATAATGTATGATCTGTATATTGCATTGTGTGCCCACCCCACAAAGTCAAATCTCCTTCCATCACCATATATTTGACCCCCTTTATTCTTCACTGTCTCCCACCCCACTTATCTCTGGTAACCATCACACTATTGTCTGTGCCTATGAATTTCAGTTTTATATCCCAGATATGAGTGAAATCATATGGTTCTTAGCTTTTTCTCTCTTAATTATTTCACTTAGTATGATATTTTCAAGGTCCATCCATGTTGTTGCAAATGGCACTATTCCATCTTTCTTTGTGGCTGAGTAATATTCTATTGTATATATGTACCATATCTTCTTTATACAATCATCTATGGAAGGACATTTTAGCTCTTTCCATGTCTTAGCCACCATGAATAAGGCTGCAATAAACTTTTCAATGCCTGCTATAATAACACCTCTTTCCTTAGATTTTCCTTTTATAGATATACTAGAGGCCCGGTGCACAAAAATTTGTGCACTTGGGGGGGTCCCTCAGCCGGGGCTGTGCCCTCTCACAGTCTGGGACCCCTTGGGGGATGTCCGCCTTCTGGCTTAGGCCCGCTCCCCGGGGGATTGGACCTAAGCTGGCAGTCAGACATCCCTCTGGCAGCCAAGGAGCCCTCGGGGGATGTCCACTTGCCAGCAGGGATCAGGCCTAAGCTGCAGTTGGACATCCTTAGTGCTGCTGAGGAGGTGGGAGAGGCTTTCGCCAACACTGCTGTGCTGGCAGCTGGCAGCCTGGCTTGTGGCTGAGCAGAGCTCCCCCTGTGGGAGCGCACTGACCACTAGAGGGCAGCTCCTGCATTGAGCGTCTGCCTCCTGGTAGTCAGTGTGTGTCATAGTGACCAGTCATTCCCAGTTGTTCTGCTGTTAGGGTCAATTTTCATATTATCTTTTTATTATATGCCTGGTGCATGGGTGGGGGCTGGCTGGTTTGCCCTGAAGGGTGTCCTGGATCAGGGTGGGCGTCCTGCTGGGGTGCCTAGCCAGCCTGAGTGAGGGGCTGAGGGCTGTTTTCAGGTTGGCCACACCCCCTTCAGGGAGAGGGGTCCTGCTGGGGTGCCTGGCCAGCCTGGGTGAGTGGCTGATGGCTGTTTGCAGGCTGGCCACAGCCCCTTCAGGGTGGGGGTCACCTTGGGGTGCCTGGCCAGCCTGGGTGAGAGGCTGATGGCTGTTTTCAGGCTGGTCAAGCCCCCCAGCAGGGACTCTCACCCCTTGAGGGTGTGGCCAGCCTGGGTGAGGGGCTGATGGCTGCTTGCAGGCTGGCCTCAGCCCCCAGACACCCAAGCTCCCAGTGAGGCTGCTGGAATCAGGTATCTGGGATTTATTTAGCTTCTATAATTGAAACTTTGTTGCCTTTAGAGGAGGCCACAGCCAGCCATGGCAGGTGGGAAGCTTGGCTTCCTCCATCGCCGGGGCAACCAAGCCTCCTGCTTGCTCCAGCTCCGTGGCTGCTGGTCACCATCTTGGTTGGGTTAATTTTCATATAGTCGCTCTGATTGGCTGGTGGACGTGGCTTGAGGTGTAGCAAAGGTACAGTTGATTTGCATGTTTCTCTTTTATTAGATTAGATTTTTGTTAGTCTCCTGTTCCCTCCAACTGGTATCATCACCACTTAAGCAGCTGGAATATTATGCAAGTGTTACTGATTTTTTTTAACTTTCATTGACCATATTCTGAGCCAGGTCAAATAAAAACAAGTTATTTAAGTGGGGTTTTCCCAGGTCAAAACAGTGACAATTTTTTATACATGTGGATTTGGTGACAGCTCCAAACTCTTTGTACCTCCTCCAGTGACTGCACAGCTGTTGGTTTTCATAGCTACCGTTGTTGTAAGTCTGTCATCTAACTTTCTTGAATTTATCTTTGTGCATTTGTTTCTCTAGCTGAAATAGAAAAATAATGAAACAGAAAATAATTTTGCTAACTCTAGCTCTGTTAACTGTGCCCCTCTTACATTTTTAAGCACCTCATTAAAGATAGATAAAAGCTTCACTACCCAATGTCACCCTAGTCAATTTAATAATTTTTTTTCTATTTTAATTATTTCTTAATTTTATTTTATTTAATTAATTTATTTATTTTTAATTAAATCTTTATTGTTCAGATTATTACATTAGTTACTCTTTTTTCCCACCATAACTCCCCTCCACCCAGTTCCAACCCCACCCTCTGCCCTCACTCCCCACCCACTGTCCTCATCCATAGGTGCACGATTGTTGTCTAATCTCTTCACTCACCCCCACACCCCTTTCTCCCCCCCCCCAAGAATAGTCAGTCCATTCCCTTTCTATGTCCCTGATTCTATTACAATCACCAGTTCATCAGATTATTTATTCACTTGATTTTTAGATTCACTTGTTGATAGATGTGTATTTGTTGTTCATAATTTGTATCTTTACCTTTTTCTTTTTCTTCCTCTTCTTACAGGATACCTTTCAGCATTTCATATAATACTGGTTTGGTGGTGATGAACTCCTTTAGCTTTTTCTTATCTGTGAAGCTCTTTATCTGGCCTTCACTTCTGAATGATAGCTTTGCTGGATAAAGTAGTCTTGGTTGTAGGTTCTTGGTATTCATCACTTTGAATATTTCTTGCCATTCCCTTCTGGCCTGCAAAGTTTCTGTTGAGAAATCAGCTGACAGTCGTATGGGTACTCCCTTGTAGGTAACTTATTTTCTTTCTCTTGCTGCTTTTAGGATTCTCTCTTTGTCTTTTGCTCTTGGCATTTTAATTATGATGTGTCTTGGTGTGGTCCTCTTTGGATTCCTTTTGTTTGGGGTTCTCTGCGCTTCCTGGACTTGGAAGTCTATTCCTTTCACCAGGTAGGGGAAGTTTTCTGTCATTATTTCTTCAAATAGGTTTTCAATATCTTGCTCTCTCTCATCTTCTGGCACCCCTATAATTCGGATGTTGGTACACTTGAAGCTGTCCCAGAGGCTCCTTACACTATCTTCATATTTTCGGATTCTTTTTTCATTTTGCTTTTCCGGTTGGGTGTTTTTTGCTTCTTCGTATTTCAAATCATTGACTTGATCCTTGCGACCCTCTGGTCTGCTGTTGGGAGTCTGTATAATAATCTTTATTTCAGTCAGTGTATGCTTAATTTCTAGTTGGTCCTTTATCACAACATCGAGGGTCTCATTAGATTTCTTGAGGATCTCAGTGCATTTATCGGCGGTCTTACCAGTCTTTTCGAGAATCTCACTACATTTATCGGCGGTCTTACCAGTCTTTTCGAGGATCTCACTACATTTATCGGCGGTCTCACCAGTCTTTTCGAGGGCCTTACTCAATTTATCGGCGGCTTCTAAACAGTTCTTTAAAGACCTTAAAAGTGTGGTTTTGAACTCTATATCCAACAGTTTACTTTCCTCCAATTCTGTCGTTTGTGTCCTGTTTCTTTGTCTCGGCATTTTTTATGCTTCTCTGTGTCGATAGAGTGTCTTTCTGTGCTAAGTGTCCCAACCAAGATGGCGGCATAGGTAAACACGAGAGTTTGCTGCCTCGAACAACCACTTCAAAAATACAACTAAAAGACGGAACGGACATCATCCAGCACCACAGGAAAGCTGGCTGAGTGGAAGTTCTACAACTAGGAGGAAAGAGAAAAGCATACCGAGGCTCAGAGGAGGCGCAGTGCTGAAGTAAAATACTAAGGTTCGGAGTGCATGCGGAACGGGCTGGAGGCTGAGGGCGCAGTTGTCCTTTTCAATCGGGAGGGAGTCTCAGGCTCTGAGCTCCAGTTCCAGGTGAGTCTCTAAGGACCCACACTCATACAGGAGAAGCGGGACTGTCTGGCATCGCTCAGAACCCTAGGGCAGCTTTCTCTCTGTTGGGCTTGCAGCAACTATTGGGACACTGAGAAGCAGAGCCTCTGAGGACAAGACTGAGAGCAGCCATAATTGCTAACCCCAGCGATCCGGTGGGACCCGCCCTGCCCAAGCCCTGCAGGGAGGCTTTTGCTGGATAGCCTCAGGCAAAGGCTAGATTAGCACCTCCCTAGAGATCCAGGAGCCAGGAAGCCCAGAGGTCAGAGTGGGACCATCCAGCTTGCAGCTCCGTGGAACCATAAAAGACACACTCAGGGGGCAGACTCAGTGAGCACCAAAGCCCCATCGAAGCAAGTCTAGCCCCAGAGGGGTGTCTCCAGCACAGAAGTTCTCCCACCGCAGACACAGCTGATTCTCACAGCCAATTGGCCTGGAGGTCAATTCCTCACAGTGATAACTACAACAATCAAGGCTTAACCACAACAAGACTGTGCACAAAGTCCACAAGGGGGTGTACCAAGAGTGTTTACCTCAGGTAATTGGGACAATTTAATAAAATTTAATAGTTTTACTAGACTGGAGTATCTTCTCATGTATAATATGCTTTATTATTATTACAAATAGCATTTTAAAGCATCTATGTTATTAATTTTCAAAAAATTATCCTTCAATACAACAATACAACCTAGTATCCCTGGGCAAGAACTGGATTTTAAGAGCTTTGCAATTGCATCATAGATATTATCTGGCATCTTTACCCTTTCTCCCTGGAAAAATAAATAATTATATCCCACAATTGACTCAATGTGCATTATGCCAACTAGTGGAATAATTGTGTTAGTTAAGCAATTGCTTTGTCTTTGAAGGCAAATAAGCTGTTTGTGGAAAAATTCGCTCAATTAAAAGTATAATAATTTTAAAGAATATCAGATTTGATACATATTTCATTGAGTCTGCTTCTGTTAACAAAGATCGTTTCCTCCTCTAGGTAAGGCACTCTTTCTTTTTTTAAAATCTTTATTGTTGAAAGTATTATATATGTCCCCCTTTTTTTCCCTTAATGACCCCCTCCACCCAACTCCCAACCTCCCAGGCCTTCACCACACTAATATCTGTCCATGGGTTATGCGTATATGCATATAAGTTCTTTGGTTAATCTCTTCTCACCCCTCCCCCTTCCCCCTTAAGGAGTAAAGAGAATTCCTTTCCTCTACCACTCACCACATTATACTTCACAGTAATCAAATATGTTGCTATGGTCTGAAAGTTTAGGTCCCCTCAAAATTCATATGTTGAAATCCTAGCCCCCAAAGTTAATGATATTAGGAGGTTGGTAATTTTTGAGATGCTTATGTCATGAGTGTGGAGCCCACATTCATGGGATAAATGCCTTATACAATAGACTTTAGAGAGATCCCTTGTCCCTTCTACCATGTGAGGACCATCACTCTTCCTTGATCTTGGGCTTTCAGCCTCCAGAACTGTGAGAACTTTCTTGTTTATAGGCTAATTAGTCTTGTGGCATTTTCTTATATTAGCTCAAACAAACTAAGACAGTAATAATGATTGTGTTGTTAGTAGTGGTGGTAGTAGTAGTAGCAGCAGTAAACATGTGTGATTGTCTACTGTATCAAACTGTTACACATTTACATGCATTATCTCAATTACTCTTCATAATGACTTTGAGGTAGGTTCTTATTATTATTCCTATTTTACAAATGAAAAAATCATGAACTTATTCAAGTTTTCACAACTAAAAAATGATAAGTTCAAGATTGAACCTAAGGTTGACTATGTGCCTATGAAGTATAAACATTTACCACCACTTTTCCATAGTGCATCTAAAATAAATCAAATAAATGAAAACAAAGCAAAATAACCCTAAAAACCCTAGGAAATTCATGAGGGAAGATAGTAAAAATAAAACCACTGTGGTGGGGGCTGGCTAGAAGAGGTCAATAGGGGGGAAAAATGGGACATATGTAATACTTTCAACAATAAAGATTAAAATAAAATAAAACCTCCAGAGGAATTTTAGTACATAATCCCTTGCTTTGACAAGATAATCTTCTCGCTCCTGAGCTTCTGTACAAGACTTATGGGTAGCATGTACTCAATATGTCACTCCAGGGAAAATCCAGTTAAGATGTCTATTCATGTAGGCTGAAATCTGAGAGTGTGATTGATAGTCAGGTTGGGGTACAACACCAGGGATAGAGGAATTCAGGAGAGCTTCTATAATGGAAATGTGCAAGGCTTTGAGATTTGAGCATCTTCTAGACAAAGCCACATATAGGTAATGGCTTTAAATTCAACTGATAAATTATTTGCTACCAATAGTTTTTTTTTCTGACTAGTCACTACCTTGGAAGATAAGTTAGTGTGAGAGGAACAATTGAATTTTACCCCTATAACTGACCCTTACATATAAAAATCCTCTCTTTAGAAGCTGGCTACCAAGAGAGCAGTTGAGGCTGACTTAAACCTAGAATACAAACTTGAATTGTTAGAATTATATTTACTTTTTACAAAGTGGATAACATACACACCAGAATGCATGTGCACTCACACGTGTGTGCATACATGCACACACACACATACACACACAAACTTTAAGCAATTAAACAAAATCAATGTTGCATTTTCAATGAGTGCATGAATACAAAATGTTCAAAATTTTTAACTCTCCTAATCATATTGCACATCTATATTTTTGAAGTTATTCTTTAGTCTCATAACTTTAAGTATAAACTGACCATTGATTTCTTTTTATTTTACTGATTTCCCTGTGCATTTAAGCTTCTTTTTGTGAGGAATATAAATAATGGAGATATCATCTCAATGGACATTGTCATTGTCCAGCTATAATGTGTTATTGGCAACTTTGTTATTATGGTACTGACAAAGCATGAAGGAGGACAGAGAAATTTATGATTCATTGAATGTCTTAATTTCAAAATGCAGGCAACCCGAGGAAGGTCTAAATTTCTATGTAAGACTGTATCTACACAATAGTAAGTAAATAACTTTTCCTGAAATTGCTCAGTAAGTACAATCACTCCATTTCTTTTCTATTGGATAATATTTTTCTGAAGATAGAAGTGCTCTAATTTGGCTTTCAGTTAGTCAGATACTATTTTTCACTTGGAAGTAGTATGATGATATGGCTCCCTAGCTTTCTTCAAATAATTAAACTATTTAATCCCCAAAGTGTAAATGTGCTAAAACTTGCTAATTTTGATCACAACACATCCGGCTGAAACCTCTCCTTTGAACCAGTACATAAAGCCTACACACCTGTGGAGAAAGAAGAGCTAATAAAGCAATGGTTATCCATCTTTATAAAGTCCTGGATCATCCAAGGGATATGGTACATACCTGTTCATAAAGATGACTGACTAGAACAGTAATTAGTAATGACAGCACTGTGAAGGCAATGATTATCATATCTCCCTTATGTATGACATATTTGAATTGGGGGTGGTATGCTTACTAGTCAATCCCAAGGAAATAGGATCTCTGTTTCATTACTAAAGGGAATATAAATTTCTGCAAATATTTTAAGAAATTCCCTGCTAAGATCTATTAAAATGTAAAAATGCACATTATTTTCTTAAAGCTTTTTAACAAATCTTCCCCCGAGGATATAACTTTTTGTTGATTTGAGAGAGAAAGAGAGAGAGAGAGAGAGAGAGAGAGAGAGAGAGATGAGAGAAAAATATTAATCATTTGCCTCTTATATGCTCCTGAGCGGGAATCAAATCCCCAACTGTTCTGTGTATGGGATGATGCTCCAACCAACCAAGCCACACAGCCAGAGCAACGTGCACTATTTTTTAAAATATATTTCTTTTCATTGATTTCAGAGAGGAAGGGAAAAGAGAGGAAGGGAAAAGGAGAGAGAGATATAAAAATCAAAGAAAGAGAAAATCATTGATTGGCTGCCTCCTGCACGCCCCCTACTGGGGACCCAGCCCGCAACCCAGGAATGTGACCTTGGCCAGAATCGAACCTGGGACACCTCAGTCTACAGGCTGATGCTCTATCCACTGAGCAAAGCCAGCTAGGGCAATGCAGACTATTTTTGATTTACCATTTCCACTATTGAATATCTATCACACAGAAATAAGGAAACAGTACATACCTATATCTAAGTATATTCCTTTTAGTGCCCAATCACATACACACAGCACATGAAAATAAAGATAATTTCTAAAAATTTAAAATTAGGTAAATTTTATGTACTAATATGCAGGTATTTTTTTTTAAATTTCTTTATTGCTTAAGGTATTACATATGTGTCCTTATCCCCCCATTACTCCCATCCCCCCCACTCATGCCCTCACCACCCTGTTGTCTTTGTCCATTGGTTAGGCTTATATGCATACATACACGTCCTTTGGTTGATCTCTCTCCCTTACCCCCACCCTCCCATACCTTCCCTTTAAGGTTTGATGGTCAGGTTGGTGTTTCTCTGTCTATGGATCTGTATTTGTTCATCAGTTTATGTTAATTATAGTCCATAAATGAGTGAGATCATGTGATATTTATCTTTCTCTGACTGGCTTATTTCACTTAGCATAATGCTCTCCAGTTCCATCCATGCTGTTGCAAAGGATAAGAACCCCATCTTTTTTACCACAGCATAGTATTCCATTGTGTAGATGTACCACAGTTTTTTAATCCACTCATCTGCTGATGGGCACTTAGGCTCTTTCCAAATCTTAGCTATTGTAAATTGTGCTGCTATGAACATATGGGTGCATATATCCTTTCTAATTGGTGTTTCTAGTTTCTTGGGATATATTTCTAGAAGTGAGATCACTGGGTCAAATGGGAGTTCCATTTTTAGTTTTTTGAGGAAACTCCATACTGTCTTCCATAGTGGCTGCACCAGTCTGCATTCCCACCAGCAGTGCATGAGGGTTCCTTTTTCTCCGAATCCTCTCCAGCACTTGTCATTTGTGGATTTGTTGATGATATCCATTCTGACAGGTGTGAGATGGTACCTCATCTTTGTTTTGATTTGCATCTCTCAGATGATTAGTGACTTTGAGCAAGTTTTCATATGTCTCTTGGCTTTTTGAATGTCCTCTTTTGAAAAGTGTCTATTTAGGTCCTTTGCCCATTTTTTGATTGGATTGTTTATCTTCCTTTTGTTATGTTGTATGAGTTCCCTATAAATTTTGGAGATTAGGCCCTTATCAGATATAACATTGGCAAATATGTTTTCCCGCGCAGTGGGCTTTCTTGTTGTTTTGTTGATGGTTTCTTTTGCTGTGCAGAAGCTTTTTATTTTGATGTAGTCCCATTTGTTTATTTTCTCTTTAGTTTCGAATGCCATAGGAGCTGTATCAGTGAAGAAATTGCTTTGGCATATGTCTGAGATTTTGTTGCCTTTGGATTCCTCTAGTATTTTTATGGTTTCCCATCTTACATTTAAGTGCTTTATCCATTTTGAGTTTATTTTTGTGTATGGTGTAAGTCGGTGGTCTAGTTTCATTTTCTTGCATGTATCCGTCCAATTTTCCCAACACCATTTATTGAAGAGACTATCTTGACTCCATTGTATGTTCTTGCCTGCTTTGTCAAATATTAATTGAGCATATTGGTTTGGGCCCATTTCTTGGCTCTCTATTCTATTCCATTGATCTATATGTCTGTTTTTGTGCCAATACCAGGCAGTTTTGAGAATAGTGGCTTTGTAATACAGCTTGATATCTGGTATTGAGATCCCACCTACTTTGATCATAGGTATGTTAATTTTTTTGGTGCAATGGTAAATGGGATCATTATTTTAGTTTCTATTTCGGTGAGTTCATTATTGTTGTATAAAAAGTTCATAGATTTCTGGGTGTTAATTTTGTATCCTGCTACATTGCGGAATTCATTTATTAGGTCTATTAGTTTTTTGGTGGAGTCTTTGGGGTTTTCTATGTACAGTATCATATCATCTGCAAATAAGGACAGTTTTACTTCTTCTTTTCCAATTTGCATGCCTTTTACTTCTTCTTTTTGTCTCATTGCTATGGCTAGCACTTCCAGTACTATATCGAACAGGAATGTTGACAATGGGCATCCCTTTCTTGTTCCCATTCATAGTTTTTGCCTATTGCTTATGATGTTGGTTGTAGGTTTGTTATATAAGGCTTTTATTATGTTGAGGTATGATCCCTCTATTTCAACTTTGCTCAGATTTTTTTTTATCAAGAAACTTTTGAATTTTGTCAAATGCTTTTTTGCATTAATTGATATGATTATGTGATTTTTGTCTCTCAATTTATGTGATGCATCACATTTATTGATTTGCAGATATTGTACCATACTTGCATCCCTGGAATAAATCCCACTTGGTCATGGTGTATGATCTTTCTATTATAATGCTGGATCCAATTTTCTAGAATAGTGTTGAGGATTTTAGCATCTATGTTCATCAATGATATTGGCCTGTAGTTCTCCTTTTTTGTTGTGTCTTTATCTTGTTTTGGAATTAGGGTAATGCTGGCTTCATAGAATGAGGTTGGAAGTGTGACTTCCTCTTGAATTTTTTTGAATAGTCTGAGGAGGTTAGGTTTTAGTTCTTCTTTGGATGCTTGGTAGAACTCCCCTGTAAAGCTGTCCATACCAGGGCTTTTGCTTGCTGGATATTTTTTATCACTGCTCCAATTAGTTCTGTGGTTATTGGCTTATTCAGGTGTTTGTTTGTTTTTATTCTTCCTGATTGAGTTTTGGGAGCTTGCATTTTTCTAAAAATATGTCCATTTCATCTAGTTTTTCCAGTTTCTTGGAATATAGTTGTTCAACATATTTTTTCATAATCCTTTTTTTTATTTCTATAGGATTGGTTACTTCACCTCTTTCATTTCTGATTTTTTTTATTTGGGTCCTCTATCTTTGCTTCTTGTGAGCCTGGCTAGAGGTTCATCAATCTTGTTTATCCTTTGAAAGAACCTGCTCTTGGTTTTGTTGATCTTTATTATTATTATTTTTTTGTCTCTATGTCGTTTCTTTCTGCTCTGATCATTATTATTTCCTTCCTTATGATTATGCTGGACTTTTCTTGTTGCTCTCTTTCTAACTCTTTGAGTTGTAGGGTTAGATGATTTATTACCATTTTTTCTTGTGTTTTTTGTTTTGTTTTGTTTGTTTTGTTTTGAGTTACACCTGTACAGCTATGAACTTCACTCTCAAGGCTGCTTTCATCATGTCCCATAGATTTTGGATTGTTGTGTTTTCATTGTCGTTTGTTGCCATGAAGATTTTATTTCTCTTTAATCTATTTGGTAACCCAATCATTGTTTAATTGCATGCTATTTAGCCTCCAAGTGTTTGATTTTTTTTCATTGTTTTTATTGTAATTGATTTCTAATTTTATGCCATTGTGATATGAGAAGATGCTTGATATGATTTTTTATCTTCTTGAATTTGAAGAGACATTGCCTGTACCCCAATGTGTGGTCTATCTTTGAAAATGACCCATTTGCACTTGGGAAGAATGTAGATTCTGTGACTTTGGGATGAAATGTTCTGAAGATGTCAATTGATTCAATCTGATCTAGTGAGTCATTTAGGATTGCTGTTTCTTTGCTGATTTTTTGTTTAGAGGATTTATCCAGTGGTGTCAATGGGGTATGAAAGTCCCCTACTATGACTGTACTGCTGTTGATCTCTCCTTTGGTATCCTTAAGAAGTTTTTTTTATGTATTTGCGTTCTCCTGTATTAGGTGCATATATGTTTATCAGAGTTATATTCTTTTGTTGAATTGTCCCTTTCTGCATTGTGAAGTGGCCTTCCTTATATCTTTTTATGGCCTTCAATTTGAGGTCTAATTTATCAGATATAAGTATTGATACCCCAGCTTTCTTTTCATTTCCATTTGCCTGAATTTTTTTCCCCATCCCTTCACTATCAGTCTGTGTGAGTCCTTTTTTTCTGAGGTTGGTCTCTTGTAGACAGAAGATATATGGGTCATGTTTTCTCATCCATTCAGCTACCCTATGTCTTTTGATTGGGGCATTTAATCCATTTACATTTAAAGTTATTATTTACAGGTACTTGTTTGTCACCATTTTTATGCTTTATGCCTGTATTCTTTCTTCCCTTCCTATTTCTTCTTTCTATAGCAGTGCCTTTAGCATTTCTTGTATTGCTGGTTTGGTGGTAATAAAATCCCTTCGCCTTTTTTTTTAACTGTGAAGTTCTGGATTTCACCTTTAATTTTGAATGATGGCCTTGCTGGGTATAGTATTCTTGGATTTAGTCCCTTGTTTCGCATCACTTTCTATTTCATTCCATTCCATTCTGGCCTTCTGTGTTTCTGTTGAGAAATCAGTTGATAACTTGTAGGTAACTTTCTGTCTCTCTCTGGCAGCCTTTAAGATTATTACTATGTCATTGGTGTTTGCCAATTTAATTATGATGTGTCTTAGTGGTGGTCTTTTTAGGTTCATCTTGTTTGGGACTTGTGACCTTCTTGGACTTGTGTGAGTTTTTTCTTCCCAATATCAGGGAAGTTTTATGCCATTATTTCTTCAAACAGTTTTTCTATTCCTTGCTCAGTTTCCTCTCCTTCTGTCACCCCGATTATGTGGATGTTGTTTTGTTTCATGCTTTCCCAAAGCTCTCTTAAGATCTCCTCCTGCTTTTTAAGTTTTTCCTTCCAGTTGCTGCTTTGCTTGAGTGTTTTTTGTAGACTAGCTGGCTGATTCAGTCCTCAGATTCTTCCAGTCTACAGTTGATGCTTTCTATTGTGTTCTTTATTGCAATTATGTCATTTTTCATTGCTTCCTGATTCTTCATTTCCTCTTGATTCTTACACATGTTGTTGAATTTATCTTCCATCATTTTCATCATCCTTATGACC
>NW_005871406.1:747508-749181 GCF_000147115.1 Myotis lucifugus | reverse complement strand
ACTTCATTGATTTTCTACACTATTCTCTCATATATAATTATTTTTTTTTCCAGAGAATCTCAAACCTAGTCAGTACTATAGTACCATCCTAGTTATGAAAAACCCCATGGCAATGGTTGTATTAATCTCTTGGCTTCGTCATAACGGTGTCATGGCTGTTTCTCTCTAGAACCCTGAGGATCAAGATATTTGGGGTGTGTGTGTGTGTGTGTGTGTGTGTGTGTGTGTGTGTCCGTGTGTGTGTGTGTTTGTGTGTCTGTGTATGTGTCATAGGGAATGGGTGGGACCATGACAATAATCTGAAAATTCACACTGTGGCACCAGTCACACTTTTCACGTTTAAGAGCAAGTAAAACTTGGCTGTTAAATTCAGAAGCATTAGGGATGATTATGCCTTCCCTAACTAGGTCTTATATAATACTTGTCTATCTGTGAAGGTCCTGTTTTCATTTACATCAGGTCCTTTTTCAACAAAGGTGAAAGGTGTTATTTCATAAGTATGAAGGAAGGTCCATAGGGAACCCTTTTTTCAAGCTGATTATAAGGTCAAAAGATTTATTTTACTAGTCGTTGGGTCCGATTGTCATTATGAACTAGAAAATATTTGAGGACAATAGATGATTTTGCTATGGGAAACTGAGGCAATACAATAGTTAAAATGTTTAAGTTTAGACATATTTGTGTCTACTTTGTGATGAGAAACTCCCATTTTTATCAGCTTATCCAAGTGTTGGCTGGACAGGGAATAAAAAGAAATGAGGCTTAAAGCTGTCAATAGTCTCACATACAAAATGGAAATCAGATTCATTATTACTCACTCCCAACCCTCACACAACACCCTCCTCCCCATCTCCCCTACCATTTGCCCCCCACCCCCCAGCCTCTGATGCCAAACACAAGCAGAAACAAAACTTCTTTTCTTCATTACCAGTTTGATAAAGTGTTAAGGAAAGGAATTCACCTTCAATATTCACCTTGTCCTATTCTCAGTGTCTGGCCTATGAAGAACTGGCTGGTCTGTGGCCCAAACCTTCAGAATTCTATGCTCCTCCCTTTTCAAATACTCTCCCCCTCTTGCTCTCTCTCCATCATCAGAGAACACACAGAGATAAAACACATTTCCTATATACACATGCCTGTATTTATTAAAGAGTACCATTTAGATTTTCTTCCATACAGAATGACCAGTTCTCAAGGATTTTTTCTAGAGAGGCAACGATACTTAAAGTTCTTCCTCTTCAGGTAAACCCTGGGCATCACTTTAGATCGAATGCACTTCTTTTTATTCTCCTTCTCCTTCTCCTTCTTCTCCTTCTCCTTCTCCTTCTCCTTCTCCTTCCTGTTCTCCTTCTTCTACTTCTTCATCTTCATCATCTTCATCATCATAATCATCATTCCCTTCTTCATTTTTCATCATCTTCATCATCATCACCTCCCTCCTCTTCTTCTCCTTCTCCTTCTTCATTTTCATGATCTTCATCATCATCATAATCATCATCTTCTCCTTCTTCTCCTTCCCCTTCTTCTTCTTCCTCAACTTCTTCATCTTCCTCATCTTTTTCCTCATCATAATTTCCTTTCTCCTCTATTTTCTCCATCTTCATCTTCATCTTCATTTTCATCATCATCTTCTTCCTCATCATAATCATCTCCTTTCTCCACCTTCTTCTCCT
>NW_005871406.1:743805-747307 GCF_000147115.1 Myotis lucifugus | reverse complement strand
GAGTAAAATACACATACATTTTTTTTTCTCTTATTTTTCAACACTTGCTTCAAGGTTTGAATTTTGCATTACCCTCTCCTTCATTTTTTAGTGGGGAACAGGAGAACCCAGAAAGAAATTGGTTTTGGGGAAGAAATTCGGAAATTGCGTGCAAGTGTGATTGTGATAGAATGACAGTGGATTGATTGAGGAGGTGTCTGTGGCAGAAAAAGGCAGGGTCAGAGTCATTGTTGGGGAATCAATAGGGAAGAAGAGGAGGCATATCAGTAGGGTAGTCTGACCTTATCCTTGTCTTTATCATCCAGATCCGAAACTGACATCGTATTCTCTTCACTACTTGAAGATTGTTGGCCCATCCTTGCTGTTGGAGTCTGCGATCCAGTATCTAAACTCAGCTGTGGCCTACTCCAGGTCTCCTGATCTCTATCTATACTCTCCAGGACAATGAGGATCCACACCCTTCAACTCTGTTTGGCCAAGTCAGTGGTTGCCATGGTGCTGCTTGACATCACAAAGCCTCAGCTTCACCATGCATGGGAGGCGGGAGTAGATAATGCAGAGGAGTCGGATGCTCTGGATAGAGAAAGGGGAGCTTACTCAATACTTCCTAAAATCTTTCCCAAACTGACATCTCACTCCCTCACTTCCTCTAGTTCAATTATTGTCCAGCACATTACAGGGAGGGAGACCTTCATGTAAGCCATTTCCCATAATGTCCCCCATCCACTCAGTGGTCCATTCTACTATCCCCCAGATATTATCATTACCTAGTATTTTGTGTCTGTTTTAATGGGTGTTTTGTTTTAGAATAGTTTTAGATTTACAGAAAAATCATGATGATAATACCCATATACCCCATACCCAATTTCCCTTATTATTAATATCTTACATTGGTATGGTGCAATTTTTATTTGTAGTGAACTTTCAGTGAAACAGTTACATTCAAACCTCAGTTGTCAAACATATTCAATATTGAACAATTTGGTTCTAGACTAAATTATTCAAGGGAAAAAATGTATTCATCGTGAAACAAAATTTCAGTTCTTGACCAGATAACTCTTTCATGCTGATACCTCTGTATGACACAAAGCATCTCTGATGCAACAAAAATAAAGAGCATGTTTTTCTTGCTGGAAAACTCTATAATTAGCACAATTTTAAAACATAAGGAGGCCATCAAGAATGCTAATGTAGAAAAGGGGGTGAAAGTCCTCACAAAACTGTAATCCAACACAACTGAACACTTAGCAAAATTGTTGTTGATCTGGATAAATGAAAGGCAGCTAGTCAGTGATAGCACTTGGGAGGCAATGATATGTGAAAAGGGGAAGATGGTGCCTTCTGACCTCCTGAAGGATACTCCTGAAAGGAGTGCTGAATGGGATTCATTTAAGGCTAGCAAGGGGTGGTTCCCTAAATGTAAGAAAACAAGTGCTGCTAATCCAGCACTGATCAGTGGTTGTGTGTAGGTTACAGTTCAATTCCTGGTCAGGGCACATTCCCGGGTTGTAGGCTTGATCCCCAGAGTGGGGCTTGCAGGAGGTAGTTGATCAATGATTCTATCTCAACATTGATGTTTCTAGCTCTCTATCCCTCTCCCTTCCTCTCTGAAATTATTAAAAAAAAACATGCGTTTTTTTTATATTAAACAGTAATTTAGACATGTATTGTATATAACAAAGCTTAAAACAGGGAGTCATTCAACTTAGATTAAGTCTAATGGGAAAAATGAGTTGAGTTTTCTTTTTTATATTTTTATTGATTGCAAAGAGGAAGGAAGATGGAGATAGATAGAAACATCAGTGATGCTAGAGAATCATTTACTTGGCTGTCTCCTGAACCTCCCCCCACTCACTGGGGATCAAGCCCACAACCCAGGCATGTGCCTTTGACAAGAAACAAACTCTAGAACCTTCAGTCCACTGGCTGGTGCTCTATCCACGGAGCACAACTGGCTAGGGCTGTTTTGGTTTTTGAAAAAATCACTTCCCAAACAGCCTTCTGAAATGAATTATGTTTAAGAAGTGGGGTTCTACTGTACTGAAGACTTATTTTTTTTTCAGATTTCCTTGGTTTTTAGTTAATGTGCTTTTTCAGCCCCAGGATCCCATCCAGGAGATCATATTAAATTAGTTATAATGTCATGCCTCATTGGAATCCTCCTCCTGTATAGTTTTCTAGACTTCATGGTTTAGAGAACCTTTACTTTTTGGCTTCTTTTTTACATTAAAAACTCAGATGTGATTGATGTTATTTTTGAAGGTTTGTACCCTTTTACCAAGCTCTTCTTATTTCCTCCACCCCACAACCATGGCAAACATTTTCTACTCTGTTTCAATGAGGTTGACTCTTTCTAATTTTAATATTCCCCATATAAGTGATATGATGCAGTGTAGGTACTTGTGTATGCGTGTGTCCATAACATCTTCTTTATCCATTCATCTATTGAAGGACACTTACATTACTTACCTTAGTTATTGTGCATAATGCAGCACATTACCTAGTATTTTGGACGTCTTATCTAAAACCCCACAGAACAAAATACCTATATTTAAATATCAATAAAGACATGAATTATCACACTTCCCTACAACATTAGGCATTTCCAGGCAACTTTCCCAGGTTGCATGTGAGGTGTGTATGTGTGTGTGTTTCCGGGATACACTTCATTGATTTTCTCCACTATTCTCTCATATATAATTCTTTTTTCTTCCAGAGAACCTCAAACCTAGTCAGTACTATAGTACCATCCTAGTTATGAAAAACCCCATGGCAATGGCTGTATTAATCTCTTGGCTTCGTCATAACGGTGTCATGGATGTTTCTCTCTAGAACCCTGAGGATTAAGATATTTGGGGTGTGTGTGTGTGTGTGTCCGTGTGTGTGTGTGTGTGTTTGTGTGTCTGTGTATGTGTCTTAGGGAATGGGTGGGACCATGATAATAATATGAAAACTCACACTATGGCACCAGTCACACTTTTCACGTTTAAGAGCAAGTAAAACTTGGCTGTTAAATTCAGAAGCATTAGGGATGATTATACCTTCCCTAACTAGGTCTTATATAATACTTGTCTATCTGTGCAGGTCCTGTTTTCATTTACATCAGGTCCTTTTTCAAAAAAAGGTGAAAGGTGTTATTTCATAAGTATGAAGTAAGGTCCATAGGGAACCCTTTTTTCAAGCTGATTATAAGGTCAAAAGATTTTTTTTACTAGTCGTTGGGTCCGATTGTCATTATGAACTAGAAAATATTTGAGGACAATAGATGATTTTGCTGAGGCAATACAATAGTTATAATGTTTAAGTTTAGACATATTTGTGTCTACTTTGTGATGAGAAACTCCCATTTTTATCAGCTTATCCAAGTGTTGGCTGGACAGGGAATAAAAAGAAATGAGGCTTAAAGCTATCAATAGTCTCACATACAAAATGGAAATCAGATTCATTATTACTCACTCCCAACCCTCACACAACACCCTTCTCCCCATCTCCACTACCATTT
>NW_005871406.1:631923-685437 GCF_000147115.1 Myotis lucifugus | reverse complement strand
AGTGCATGGGATTGCCCAGTTGGGGTCACTTGCAGAGACTGCAGAGGAAAGTTGTTTTTGTGGAACCTGGAAAACAGAGCAGATGTAACGATTAAAGAACAGGCTCTAGGGCAGTCGACTATCCCAAACCAGTTTTAAGTGAGATAGGGAAAATAAACACTAACTGCTGGATAGAGAGGACTTATAGCCTCGGAGGTCAATCCAGAAACACTGTCACCCAGGGGCTGATCCACGAACTGGCTCTTCTGTAAACACAAATAAAGGCAGTCTGGGAAACAAATACGGCCTTCCTTAAAATCAGGACTGTGGTTTACAACAGGAAGGAACAGTGTATCACATGGAAATTCAACACTCTCCTGAATACCTGGCAGGACTAAGGCGTTCCAGAAAGAAGAGTAGAGGACCTGAAGCACCTTCACTACTGCACATTTTTTATTTTTATTTTTAATTCTTTTTTCACCTTTTAATTCAGAAAATATTTTTTTTCTTTTTTCATCACCTGATTTTACCTTTTTAATTACTACATTTTCATTTTTAACCAGTATAATTATTACTACCATTTTACCATTTTTTAAAGTGTCATTTTATTTTCTCTTTATTTTATTTTGGGATTAGTGTTCTACATTCTATTTTCATCTTTCCTTTAGCATCATTTTTCTCTACCTCAACTTTACCTTTATGCCAAAACTCTCTTCCTCACTTTTCCTCTTTTGTTGTCCTGTTTCTCTTACCTTATTCCTGCTTTAGATTTTCCCTATTCCTTCTTTTTACCCCCTGTCTAAATTTCACCCTATTCATATATCTAACATTCAATCCTCTGCTCTAAATCCATATACACCTCTCTCTTATCTTTCTTCACTATCAAATTTTTTCTCTCTCTCTGTCATTTTGTTATTGTTTGCTTGATTGTTGAGTATATTGGGTTTTTTTATGCTTGTTTGTGAGATTGTTTTGCTTTTTCTTTTTCTGTTGTTTTTTTTTTTCCTCTCTGGTTATTTTTGGGCTTCTGTTTTCCCTCATTCGCTTGATATTAGTGGTTATTTGTAGTTTGCATTTATCTCCAGGGATCTGTTGCTGGAATTAGTTGGGATTAGTGGCTGTTCTATTAAAGTTTTCTCCCCATATAAATAGTCTCTTCCCCTCTTCTATTTAATTCGCTCTCTTTTCTCTCTTACTTTTTTTCTCCCTTTTCCCAATTTCATTTTTGCACTCCTTTTTTTCTTTTTCTCTTTTCTCTTTTTCTCTTCTTTCTTCCTTATCCTCTAATTCTCTTTGCTCGGGTGGTCACATTTATTTGGGGTTATTAATATCATGAATACATTTGTGTTCAGTGCCTTGTACGTTGTGCCTTGTTGTGTTGTATTTTGTGCCTTTAAATCAATGCAGCAGAGAGAGAACTACATAACCAAACACCTGTAGAAGAGAGATCATGGTGAAACAAAGAACCAGCCCACATATGAAAGAAAAACAGACATCACCAGAAAAGGAAGTAAATGAAATGGAGGCAATGGGGGAAAGCAACATGTCAGAGAAAGAATTAAGAGAAATGGCCATAAGGTAGATGAAAAGAATGGAAGAGAAGTTAAAAAAATATGTGTAAGAACCAAGAGGAAATGAAGAAAAACCAAGAAGAAATGAAAAATGACATCACTGCTATAAAGAACTCAATAGAAAGCATCAACAGTAGACTAGAAGAAGCAGAGGACTGCATTAGTGAGCTAGAAGACAAGGTAGGAAAAAAATACCCAAGCAGAGAAGCTGCTAGAAAAAAAAAATTAAAAAGCAGGAGGAGAGCCTAAGAGAACTCTGGGACAACACAAAACGAAACAACATATGAATAATAGGGGTGCCAGAGGGAGAGGAAACTTAGCAAGGAATAGAAAACCTGTTTGAAAAAATAATGACAGAAAACTTCCCTGATATAGAGAAGAAAAAACTCACACAAATCCAAGAAGCTCACAGAGTCCCAAACAAAATGAACCCCAAAAGACTGATGCCAAGGCACATTATAATTCAATTGGAAAACACCAACAACAAAGCAAGAATCTTAAAAGCAGCCAGAGAGAGACAGAAAGTTACCTACAAAGGATCCCCCATCAGACTAGCGACTGATTTCTCAACAGAAACACATTAGTCAAGAAGGGAATGGAATGAAATATACAAAGTCACACAAAAGAAGGGTCTGAATCCAAGAATACTGTACCCAGCAAGGCTATCAATCAAAATTGAGGGTGAAATTAGGAGCTTCACAGACAAAAAAAGACTATGGGAGTTTATTACCACCAAATCAGCAATGCAAGAAATGCTAAAGGGTCTGTTGTAAAAAGAAAAAATAGGAAACGAAGAAGGAACACAGGGGTAAAGAATAAAAATAGTGACAAACAAGTATCTATCAATAATAACTTTAAATGTAAATGGACTAAATGCCCCAATCAAAAGACATAGGTTAACTGAATGGATAAGAAAACATGACCCATATATCTGCTGTCTACAGGAAACCCACCTCAGAAAAAAAGACGCACACAGACTGATGGTGAAGGGATGGAAAAGGTTTTTCAGGTGAATGGAAGTGAAAAAAAAGCCAGGGTAGCAATACTTATATCTGACAAATTAGATCTCAAATTAAAGGACATAAAAAGAGATACGGAAGGCCACTTCCTAATACTAAAGGGAACAATCCAACAAGAAGAAATAACTCTGGTAAACATATATGCACCCAATATAGGAGTACCAAAAAACATAAGAAATCTTCTGGAGGAGATCAAGGGAGAGATTGACAGCAACACAATCATAGTAGGGGACTTTAACACCCAACTATCACCATTGGACAATTCCTCTAAACAAAAAATCAGCAAAGAAACATCAATCCTAAATGACACACTAGATCAGATGGAATTAATTGACATCTTCAGATCATTTCACCCCGAAGCCACAGAATATACATTATTCTCAAGTGCAAATGGGTCATTTTCAAATATAGACAATATATTGGGTCACAGGCAAAGTCTCTTCAAATTCAAGAAGATTGAAATCATATCAAGCATCTTCTCAGATCACAATGGCATAAAACTGGAAATCAACTACAATAAAAACAATCCAAAAAAATCAAACACATGGAGACTAAATAGCATGCTATTAAACAATGACTGGGTTACCAGAGAGATCAAAGAAGAAATAAAAAACCTCATGGCAACAAACGACAATGAAAACACAACAATTCAAAACCTATGGGACACAGCGAAAGCAGTCTTGAGAGGGAAGTTCATAGCTCTACAAGCCTACTGCAAGAAACAAGAAACAAAGAGAATAAATTACCTAACCCTACAACTCAAAGAGTTAGAAAGAGAGCAACAAGAAAAGCCCAGTGTAAGCAGAAGGAAAGAAATAATAAAGATCAGAGCTGAGATAAATGACATAGACACCAAAAAACAATACAAAAGATCAACAAAACCAAGAGCTGGTTCTTTGAAAGGATAAACAAGATTGATGAACCTCTAGCCAGGCTCACCAAGAAACAAAGAGAGAGGACCCAAATAAACAAAATCAGAAATAAAAGAGGAGAAATAACAACAGACCCCACAGAAATACAAAGGATTGTTAGAAAATACTATGAATAACTCTACTCCAACAAACTAGACAATCTGGAGGAAATGGACATATTCCTAGAAAAATACAACCTTCCAAAACTTAATCAGGAAGAATCTGAAAATCTCAATAGGCCAATAAATATGGAAGAAATTGAAGCAGTCATTAAAAAGCTTCCAGCAAACAAAAGCCCAGGGCCAGACGGCTTCACAGGGGAGTTTTACCAAACATTGAAGGAAGAACTAAAACCTATCCTCCTCAGACTATTCAAAAAAATTCAAGGGGAAGGAACACTTCCAAGCTCATTCTATGAAGCCAACATCACCCTAATACCAAAACCAGGGAAAGACAACACAATGAAAGAGAATTACAGGCCAATATCGCTCATGAACATAGATGCCAAAATCCTCAACAAAATCTTAGCAAATCGGATCCAGCAGTACATCAGAAGGATCATACACCATGACCAAGTAGGATTTATCCCAGAGATGCAAGGATGGTACAACATCCGTAAATCAATAAACGTGATACATCACATAAACAAATTGAAAGAAAAAAAACCACATGGTCATATCAATTGATGCAGAAAAAGCATTCGACAAAATCCAACACCCATTTTTGATAAAAACTCTCAGCAAGGTGGGAATAGAAGGACCATACCTCAACATAATAAAGCCATATATGACAAACCCACAGCCAACATCATACTCAATGGACAAAAACTAACACCATTTCCCTTAAGAACAGGAACAAGACAGGGATGCCCACTCTCACCACTCTTGTTCAACATAGTACTGGAAGTATTAGCCATTGCAATCAGACAAGAAGAAGAAATAAAAGGCATCCAAATTGGAAAAGAAGAAGTAAAACTGTCCTTATTCGCAGATGACATGATATTGTACATAAAAAACCCTAAAGACTCCATCAAAAAACTATTGGATTTAATAAATGAATTCGGAAATGTAGAAGGATACAAAATTAATGCCATGAAATCTATGGCATTTCTATACACCAATAGTCAACTTACAGAAAGAGAGACTAAAAAAGCAATCCCATTTACCATCTCACCAAAAAAATTGAGATACCTAGGAATAAACTTAACTAACAAGGTAAAATACCTCTATTCAGAAAACTTAAGGACATTGAAAAAAGAGATAGAGGAAGACATAAAGAGATGGAAGAACATACCATGTTCTTGGATTGGTAGAATCAACATCATTAAAATGTCCATACTACCCAAAGCAATCTATAAATTCAACGCACTTCCCATTAAAATACCAATGGCATATTTCACAGACCTAGAATGAACGTTCCCAAAATTCATATGGAATAAAAAGAGACCTCAAATAGCTGCAGCAATCCTGAGAAAGAAGAACAAATACCAGTTATCAAGCTGTATTACAAAGCCACTGTTCTCAAAACTGCCTGGTACTGGCACAAGAGCAGACATATACATCAATGGAATAGAATAGAGAGCCCAGAAATCGACTTGAACCAATATGCTCAATTAATATTTGACAAAGGAGGCAAGAACATACAATGGAGTCAAGACAGTCTCTTCAATAAATGGTGTTGGGAAAATTGGACAGATACATGCAAGAAAATGAAACTAGACCACCAACTTACACCATTCACAAAAATAAACTCAAAATGGATAAAGCACTTAAATGTAAGATGGGAAACCATGAAAATACTAGAGGAATCCAAAGGCAACAAAATCTCAGACACATGCTGAAGCAATTTCTTCACTGTTACTGTTCCTAGGCCATTGGAAACTAAAGAGAAAATAAACAAATGGGACTACATCAAAATAAAAAGCTTCTGCACAGCAAAAGAAACCATCAATAAAACAACAAGAAAGCTCACTACATGGGAAAACATATTTGCCAATGTTATCACCTATAAGGGTTTAATCTCCAACATATATAGGGAACTCTTACAACTTAACAAAAGGAAGATAAACAATCCAATCAAAAAATAGGCAAAGGACCTAAATAGACACTTTTCAAAAGAGGACATTCAGAAAGCCAAGAGACATATGAAAACATTTTCAAAGTCACTAATCATCCAAGAAATGCAAATCAAAACAACAATGAGGTACCATCTCACACCTGTCAGAATGGCTATCATCAACAAATCAACAAACGACAAGTGCTGGAGAGGATGCGGAGAAAAGGGAACACTCGTTTACTGCTGGGGGGAATGCAGACTGGTGCAACCACTATGGAAGACAGTATGGAGTTTCCTCAAAAAGTTAAAAATGGAACTCCCATTTGACCCAGTGATCCCACTTCTAGGAATATATCCCAAGAAACCGGAAACACCTATCAGAAAGGATATATGCACCCCTATGTTCATAGCAGCACAATTCACCATAGCTAATATCTGGAAACAGCTTAAGTGCCCATCAGCAGATGAATGGATTAGAAAACCTGGTACATCTACACGATGGAATACTATGCTGCTGTAAAAAAGAAGGAATTCTTACCATTTGCAACACATGGATGGAACTGGAGAGCATTATGCTAAGTGAAATAAGCCAGTCAATGAAAGAAAAATACCACATGATCTCACTCATTTATGGTTAATAAAGACCATTATAAACTGATGAGCAAAAATAGATACAGAGGCAGAGCAACATCGAACAGACTGTCAAACTACAGTGGGAAGGCCGGGGAGAGTTGGGGGGGTGGGTAAGAGATTGACTGAAGGACTTGTATGCATGCATATAAACATAACCAATGGACACAAGACACTGGGGGGTATGGGAGGCTAGGGGAAGGTCAAGGGGAGAAAAAAAAAGAGACATATATAATACTCTTTGTAATACTTTAAGCAATAAAACAATTTTTTTAAATAAGTGCCCACCCTGAGGAGTGTGGCAAAGATTAAAGGAGAAAAAAAAGAAATTTAAATTTTGACATTCCCCAGAGTTTTGTTGCCTGCATTGTCTTCTCCTACTTTTTTTTTTTACTCCCATACAGTTCAGCATCATCAATAATTATTCATACAGTGTGCCTCCAAATCCTTCTATACTGACCAGTCTTGTTTCCTAATCTCCAGGATTATTTTTATCATCCTGTTTGGATGGTTAGTAATTTTATCTAAGCACGTAAAAAAGTGGGGCTTTAGGGTTAACCAGGGAGGCCTGATTGTGTGAAGTATTGGAGGCACTGGAATGAGCTGTTTCAAACAGATATTTTGTATGACATTGTTACTACTTTTGTTGTTTACAGAGCTAACCAAGAACAAAGCAGACAAACCCAGGTTTCTGCCTGGTACACAGAAACTTGCATTTGAAATGTCTAATAATATATAATATATAGTCCTTAGAGAAGATTCTTGACAGCCAATGCTTGTTATTCTTCCTTGGGCAGTAGGCAGATCTATTAACTTAGAAGGAGTATTCCAATGATGTTTTACATAGAGATTGCTGCCATGACTGTAGATCAGGTAAATAATTTACAAACAGCACATGACCTACACATTTAAGAAGTAATAACTTTATTAGCAAGTCTTGTGTTAAGGAGGAGTCTAAACACAGGATGACAGTACTTCATAAAGGGTCAGTACACACTTATAAATCTCTTGGATATAATTTAAGAGGGGCTTCTGGTGAGGTAACCTCAAGCTTCTTCTGAACTTCCTGAATAGGGGCTGCCTGAGGAAATGCACCCATCCATGAGACTGTCCCCTCTAGAAAAACTTAGATTTGGTGAGAATCAAAATTTTTAGGAGATACTGCAGTCACAAGCATCTGTTGACAAGTCATGAAGAGCATGACTGTATATTTACAAAAGCATAATAATAGAGGTCAAATTCTGCACTGAAGTCACCAATGCTTCTAGCAGTAAAGGACTTCATAAGATTGGTGAGACTATTTAGGAGTTTGTTGATGTTAATGGTGGAAGGAGGAGGTGTGAGGGATTGGTAGAATAGAGAGAAAATATAATATACAAAAGCCCACCAGCCGAAATGAACAAGTTGTGTTGAAGCCAGTTCTGGACAGAGGGAAAACATCAAGAAATAGAATATTGAGAGTTGTCATGGATTTTGTGGACCATGAACTGCATTTTGAAAGGTAAGTTTAATTTGCAACACTAGAGAGTGTGTATGTAGTGGTGATGGAAGTTGACTGAAGCAAGGGTCTCTAGAAGTCAGAATAAATATGGCTTCCTGAATGGACAGTTACCTAAAATTATATAGTACTACTTGCCATAGCAATCCATTTCTGTAATCAAATCTGAGAAGCCAAGTGCATGGCTACCAAGATTGACAGAAATTAAGATTATATATATTGAGTGGCCAGATTATTATGAACACCCCATCAGTACTTCGTTGGGCCACCTTCTGCCTTCAGTACTGTGGCGATTCTTCTTGGCATTAACTCCACGAGATGTTAAAAGATGATGGGAGGAATCTGACACCATGCCTGATGAATAGCACTGTCCAGTTCTGTGAGATTTGATGATTGTGGAACCAGCTGCCTGATGGCTCTTTTCATTTCGTCCCACAAGTGCTCAATTGGATTGAGATCTGGTGATTGTGGGGGCCACCTAAGCAAGGTAAAGTTTCCCTCATGTTCTTGAAACCACTCGTGCACAATACGAGCACCGTGGCATGGCACATTGTCTTGTTGGAAGAAGCCATCTCTGTTGGGATATGCCATCAACATGATAGGATGAACTTGATCAGCAACAATACTTAGGTATGTTGTGCCATTCAGACGTTGTTCCACATGAATTAAAGGGCCCAAATCATGCCAGGAAAACATGCCCCAAACCATAACACTGCCCCCACCAACTTGAAGGGTTGTACTCATGCATGTGGGGTGCATGCTTTCATGCTGTTTCCGCCAAATTCTCACTCTTCCATCTGCATGATGCAACTGGAAACGTGATCCATCAGACCACATGACTTTTTTCCAATGCTCGACTGTCCAATCCTTGTATTCCTGTGCAAATTGGAGACATTTTATCTTGGTAACTGAAGACAGCAAAGGTATTCGAACAGGCCTTCGGTTTCCATATCCCATAAGATACAGTGCACGTCTAATTTGCCTACAAACGTCAGGTGGTCATAATAATCTGGCCACTCAGTGTATATGTAAATATAATATAGATATAATAAAGATATAGTTGCTATTAGTACATATTTCATGGTCTCAACCTCCATGGAGTCTTTCCCTGTTTTTTTTTTCTCAATCCCTGCACCCACCCAAATCCTACCCTTAGAGCTGCCAGCCTGTTCTCTATCTATGAGTCTGTCTCTATTTTGCTTAGTAGTTCAGTTTGTTTATTAGATTGCACATAAGATTCTCCACTTTCAATGACCTATGGAATTACATGAAACTAACCCAAATAATGTAGGATAACCTCATCTCTTAAAATCCTCAAATCATATCTGCTATGTCCCTTCTGCCATGTAAATAACACATTCACTGGCTTTGGGGATTTTAAGGCATGAACATGTTGATGGGGCCATTATTCTGCATTCCACAGGTACATGGTATTATATAGATGAACAATTAGGTTCAAGGAAGTTTAGTAGCTTACCCAAACTAGGAAATATTGAGACTGAGATTCAAACACAGTCTGGTTCTATAGGCCTTAAATATTACCCACCTATCAGGATCCCCTAGAGAAGACAGCGCTGTTACTAGCACATAGTTGCTTATTGTGTATTCACATAAGTGTTTGCAGCATAAATATGGCATAGTAATAATTTGGAGGTGAGAGAATAATGAGGGAATCATAAACCTGCCCACCTACTCTCATTCTTCCTTGTTCCTGATTTTCCTTGTCACTACTAAGAGTTCTTTTAGTTTTCTAATAGTTGTATGTATTTCCTTGTATTTTAGCATGACAACTTAATGTGGATTTCATTCCAGAATAACCTCTAGCATTTGTGTAAGCTCAGTGTGATTCCTGAGGAATATTTCAAAATGAAAGCAGGTCTAGACAGGTACACAAGCAAAATATGTTTCTTTGGGGGATTAAGAGTAGGTTTCCAACTGCAAAAAGATCTACGAGGACCTAGAATAAATAGAACATGGGCTCCAGCTCTGAGTTTCCTGAAGCCCTCAGATAAGATTCTCAGCTTTCTTGGTCTTTAACACTACCCTAATGCTTGTGTTAGATTATTGAGGCAGAGGACAGACATGTGGAATATCATTGTCTATTGAAATGTGATTTAAAATATGGAATAGTCTTCACATGTGTATCTCTACTTAATATTCTTTAAGGCCCTTTTACCAATCAGAATATAAGCTCTTGGGTGTCTTCTGAGTAAAAGCTACAATTAGAATATTTATGTATTTTTGGGGCAATAAAAGAATAACTAAACTTAACTAGAATGACTAAATAACTGAAGTAGAAACACAATATTTGCATAATGAAGGCTTGTATGTATCTCAGTCCTTGGGCAGCATTCTTTATGTCTTGACAGTATTCCCTGGAGGTCAGCCATCATTATAAATTTAAAGTGACTTTTACAAGAACTCAATTAAAAACAAACTCAGAAGTTAGTGCACATGTAATATATGTATTAACTTGGTTACACAAGTAACATAACAATGACTAAGAAGTGTAATTTCAAAAGATAAAGCACTACAAACTTGACAGTAGTTCTGTTAGCTGAACAAATGTAAATAGAAATTAATCATTAACTCTTTATCTAGAAGAAGCATCCTGGGATTCCTTGTCCGCCTTTATTATAGGGCTTAAAGTATGCAGGATTTCAGGTCCAACAATATTTTTTAATAATTTGGGTACCTAAATATGGACATAGGAAGGAAACCTATTTGGCACTGAGGACTGGTAGAAGTATAGGAACTGTGGTTAATATATTTGCTTTGGAATATCTGAATATTAAGATAGATATTTTCAAATTTAGTATCCATAAAACAAATCTGACTTTCTTGCATTATAAAATCAGAGAAGTAGTCTACTTGGAAAAGAACAAAAGAGTAAGTTATTTTTTGGTTTTGGATTTTTAAAAAAATGATGACAAAACTGTGATCTCCACCTATCTTCTCTAGTTCTTCCTCCTCTTCCTGAATGACAAAAGTTAGAGTTTTCCAGAGCTTAGTGCTTCATTCATTTCTCTTTGTTCTCTACACTCACAACCTTGGTGATTTTAGTTTTGTTATATTTAACTATCCTCAATTGGTATTATTTTCCAAATTTATATCTGTGCCTTTTATAACCCTTTTTGAACTTCACACTCATATATGAAACTGCCTATTTAACATGTCTTTTTTCCAAACTGAACTTTGTGTTGCTCCCCAAGAACTGCTTCTTCACCACAGTAGATGATATTCACCCAGTTGCTCAGGACAAATCCTTGATTTCTTTCCTTACCATTACACTCAGAGCATCAGAAAATCCTGTGGACTCTACCATCAAAACATATCCCAAATGATATTGCCCAAATTATACATTTATCCAAAAGTTATCACTCCTATAACCATTTCTACTGTGACCGCACTAGTTAGAGCAATTATCATATTTTGCCATAACGACTGTAATAGCCCAAACTGGATGATCTGTGTAAATTCAGTTTTTGGAGTGAAGCAGTTACAGAGATGACAACTTTAAGGCTAGTATTGTAACTTCACAAAGGTGAAATGGAGGCCAAGTATACATTGGAAGTGAAAAGGCCAAGGAACTAAGAAGCCAAGGTATGCAAGGATTATCTATGACATAGATTCTATGTCAACTTTGAAGTTGCCAAATTGATGACAATATATGGCTAGAAAGCAACAAGGGGATTTAGGTGCTAAAATCTATATGAATGTGGGGGAAATCTTTGATCCTAAGTATTTTCACTTAGTTTGTAATTCCACTATAACTATAGTTTCTACTTTCTCATAAATCTCATAACTCTCACCTGTTCATGGTTTCTCTGTATAGTCTTTCACATTTAGCTCCTGTTAATGGCTTCATTCACTATATTGTTTTTCAGTTCAAATTTCTAAAAGTAAGAAACAGGTTGACTCAACCTATTCCTGTTTGTGTGGTCATTTTTTTCTTGTGTGTGGCTGATCACATCCTAGTTAACCTTTGGTTCATGTTCCTGCCTTTCATCTGATTAACTGTAGCCAGAGAATATGCAAGGGATGAGAGGACAGGTATACAGGGATCATGACTATTCAGGATTGCAACTTCAGCAGAAATTGACTTGGCTGGTTTCATGATATACTAAGGCTTTGAAGGCACTTTGGACATGACACACAATTATTGAAATTTCCATGTATCAGAGACTGAGGCACTAAAACAGCAGAGAATAAGTAGGCAGTATGAGGAATTCATTTTACAAATTACTTGTATAAGTGTACTGTCCTTACAACAGAACAAAACAAAATAAAAACAAGTAGAACATACATGACTTAAGCTAGTGCTTGATTCATTCTATATATTAAAATGTGTTTTATTTCCTTTCATTCATTCACCCAATATTTATTAAGCAGCCACTCTCTGTTGGGTAGGGATATGCAATGAGTGTGAGGTCCATATAAGAAAAATTATCATTTATATGAGGATGCCTCTGATACCAATATCCTACTTGCTATCCCAAAACTCAGGAAACCTTAAATAGCTCCTAGCTCATCAAGAATTATCTGCAGTGCTCTATAAGTGATTCCCTCTTATTACTTCACTTTCCGTTAATATAAAAAAGGAAGAAGGATAGAACACTTCAGAGAAAATTAGAATGACTAATTAAGTCAGGAAGCAGTGCTTTGAAGATGAAAGTAGTTTCTGAGTATTAAAGTGTTAAATAAGTACCCAACAGTTGTCCAGTCAATGCATTCTACAATACTGTGCCATGAATTGAGGGCACACCATAATGCTTTAGAATTACAAAAGGCCTTTGTTGAAAATTCAAGTGACACAATAAAGTGCTTGATGGCTTTGAATTTCCAATAAAGTATTACTCTGTTATCAAGTATATATAATTTAAGAAACAAGACACATATTCAGGACAAAAAAATGGGATTTAATTAGACAGATTGAATGAAGTAAGGAGCCCCATCATGGTGCACATCCCAATGTTCAGAATTTGTGTGAGCTAAAAACTTTCTACTGCATTGCTTTATCTTTTTTATTGTTTCAATCTTTAATTTCTTTATTGATTAAGGTATTTATCTTGAGTTATAAATACTAGAACAAATGAGTTTGAAAGCAGAGTCTACTGCACATCAACAATGCCACAAGGATTGGCCAGATTAGTTAAGACAGTCTAAGAACATTAATTTAGAGATGTTCTAGAAATACTTCCTGCATAGCTTGTGGTCTGGTCAGGGATGGGGAAAACGGACTGAAGAATGATATGAGGTCGCAGGTTGTTTGCTCATTTATTTATTTTCATGTTTACTGTTTATTCATTGTAGTAAATGTTCTGGGGCAAGTTGTATCCCCTCCAAAAAAGATATGTCCTAATCCTCAGTACCTGTGAATGTCATCATATTTGAAAACAAAAGTGTCTGCTGAACTAATTAGTTGAGATGAGGTCATACTAGAGTAGAGTGGGCTTCTAACCCAATATGACTAGTGTCCGTATGAGAAAATGGCCATGTGAAGACACAGGAAGAATGCCATGTGATGTGAGATTGGAGTTCTGCAGCTCTAAGCAAAAGAATGCCAAAGATTGCCAGCAAACCACCAGAAACTGGGAAAGAGGCATGCAATAGATTTTTCCTCGGAATTCTCAGAAGGTATCAACCCTATCAACACCTCAATTTCAAACTTAGCCTCCACACTGTGAAAAAAAAATTCTGTTGTTTTAAGCCATCCAGTTTATGGTATGTTGTTACAGCAGCCCTAGGAAACTAATACATTAAGGATAAGAAAATGTCCAATTAAATACACATTTATTTTTCTTTCAAACAACTGTGTCCTCACTAGCTGTATGGTGTAGGGCAAGAATTGGGAAACTTTTTCTGTAAAGGGTTAATATTTCAGGTTGTGGGCCATAAGGTTTTAGGTGCATTACTCAACACTGCTGTTGGAGTACAAAAGTAGTCACAGACAGTAACAAATGGGTGTCACTGTGTCCCAACAAAAATTTTTTTATGGACTGAAATTTGAATTTTGGATAATTTTAACTGTCATTAAATATTCTTCTTCTTTTGGTTTTATTCAACCATTTAATAATGTAAAAAACATTTTTAGTCTATGGGCTGGATGTGGCCTATGGGCAAAAGTTTGCAACTTCTAGTGTAGGGAAAAGAAGATAGATAAATTTTTGAGTTAGATAAACTTGGCTCTACCACTTCCTAGCTAATTTTCCATTGTACTTTAATTCTTTGAGTTTTGGTTTCTGCTTTTGTAAACAGAAATAATTATTATTTCCACAAAGAAGTTTTAAAAGAATAAATTGGCTTTAAGCAGGATTGGTTTCAGAGGCACATGGTCTGTGAGATTGCCCAGAGCCCTGCACTTATTAGGTCCTGAATTTATTTTAATCCTTTAGTGTCACCATCTTGATATTCTTAATAATTTTGAACAGGTTCCATATTTTCATTTTACATTGAGCCCCACAAATTATGTAGCACAAACAAGGAGCCCAAAAGAAATAGTGATTTTTATTCCTATGATTGTAATGTATAGATAAGTGTAGATTAATAAAGATCTAAACTGTCTTTGGTTAAGGAGTCCTGGCTTCTTTGGAATAGAACAAGGATATTTTCTCACAAGACAAAAGTGGTGATTGCTTCAGAGACAGACGTACTTGGAACAGATGAGTGGACTGACATAGAAAATAAAAATATAGCTCCCTAACCCTGTAACATGACAAATTATTGGCCAAGAGGAAATGTTCCAGAGACTTCTAAGTTGTGTGTGGGACCTAACTCTTCTCTTGTGATGAAGATTTGTGCTATGAAATAACTTCGGAAATGTGCTGGCTTTGTAGGAATATGTGCACAGAATATTAAATCCTTGCAGTTGGGTCTTGCGGCAGCTTTTATTACGAGCAGTGACATCTGAGCATTTATCCAAACACTTGTTTAAATAGAAATGCAAGAAAAGGTGCACTGCAGTGTCGGCTGAGCAGTGTAAATCTTACATTTGTAGAAATCTGGGATTCCGAGTCTGTCTTGCCAACACAGCACAAAGTCTAACTTACTATTAATTTATTTATACATTGTACATGACTAAATTAGAAAACTCAGAGCTCCAAATAAATTAGATGATCACCAACATTTTACTCCAATTTTCAGAACTGCAGCTCAGGTAAAGACAAGCACTATGTGTTTCATAAATAAAGAAGCCACACTTTTCTTTTCTTTATATCTGGGAGGACACCCTTATTAGTGAGAACGTTCCCTTGGAACTTTCCAGCATGTTGGGTTTATGTCAAACAGCCTTTCAAAATCATTTGGCTGATACAAGAATTCCAATTTCAAGTTCATAAACCAAAACCAGATTTTCCCAGCTACCGTGAGCTTCCGTTTTAATCATGAGGGCATATGTGGTAGGAATTGAAGGGTGATTCATCCAAAAAGTTCCTACCCAGTGGACCATTTTGCTAATTCAATACACCCATTCTGAGAAGTGGCTTTAGCCACTGATAAGATATAATTGTTCAGAATTAGTTCAGTAAGTAAAACCATTATAAAATGAATTATAGTGTTTACTAAGCAGTTTATTTTACTCAGCAATAACAATCATGTACAGACTTACTGCAGTATGAAACTGATGTGAACTCTCCACATTAAAATACTAGAGGCTCGGTGCATAAAAATTTGTGCACTCTGGGCGGGGGAGGGTCCTTTAGCCTGGCCTGCGCCCATTCACAATCCAGGACCCCTTGGGGGATGTCCACCTGTCGATTTATGCCCACTCCCCAGGGGATCAGGCCTAAGCTTGCAGTCAGACATCCTCTGGCAGCCAGGGACCCCTTGGAGGATGTCCGACTAAAGGCTTAGGCCCCCAAGGGATCAGGTCTAAACCGTTAGTTGGACATTCTTAGTGCTGCCATGGAGGTGGGAGAGGCTCCTGCCACCACCACTGCCCTGGCCAGCCATGAGCCAGCTTCTGGCTGAGTGGCACTCCCCATATGGAAGTGCACTGACCACCAGGGGGCACCTCCTGCATTGAGCGTCTGCCCCCTGGTGGCCAGTGCGCATCATAGCAACCGGTCATTCTGCTGTTCAGTCAATGTGCATATTAGCCTTTTATTATTATTATATAGGATGTCCCTATTTCCCCCCTTTTGCCCCTTCTACCCAGCTTTTGCTTCCCCACTTCTCTCTGGCCATCACCATACTGTTGTCTGTGTCCATGGGTTGTGCATATATTTTCTTTGGCTAATCCCTTCTTTAAATTCACTTCTTTAAATTTTTATTTTTAGATAAGTGCTTATAACTGCACTATTATATATTTTCTATTATATCATTTAGAATTAAGATATTTTTTAATTGAACCCTTGTAAATTTTAGCACAATTTAATAAATTATGCTAGAAGCAATTAGGAGATTTTTCATGTAATGCATACACATTTCAATTAATATTTTATTTTTAATTTTTTAATATTTTAATTTGAAATAATCTCATACATGTAAAAAAACTACAAAATACTATAGCATATTATATGTACCCTTCACCCAATGTCTTAGGTGTTAATAATTTAAACATAACCATTATACAACTAACAAAATTTGGAATATATTTTTCTTATAATCTCTTTAATGTTACTTAATCCATTTACTTTGTTTTTGTTAATCTTTACCCAAGAATATTTTTCCGTTGAATTTTAGAGAGAGTGAAGGGAAAGGGAGAGACACATTGATTGGTTGCCTCCTGCACATGCTTTGATAGGGACTGGGGATCAAGCCAGCAACTGAGGTACATGCCCTTGACTGGAATTGAACCTGGGACCCTTCAGTCCACGGCCTAATGCTCCATCCACTGAGCAAAACAGGCTGCAGCTTAATTCATTTACTTTTAATCTATATGTGTCTTTATATTTAAAGTGGGTTTTGTTTTTGATTCACCCTCATAATCTGTCTTTTAATTGGTGCATTTATGCCACTGACTTTCAGAGTGCTTACTGATAGAGTTACTACCATATCAGGCGGCTTCTGGGGCTTCTGGGGCGGGCCTGCCCTGGATGGAGGTGTGCTGGGGGCTCGAGCTATCCTGCCCTGCCTGCAGTATGCAAACAGCCGCCATCTTTGTTGGCGGCTAATTTGCATATCGTGCTGATTAGCCAATGGGAGGCGTAGCAAAGGTATGGTCAATTACCATGTTTGTCTATTATTAGATAGGATTGATGAAGCCCTGAGTTACTTATGTGTAAAATGTGTTTATCTTAAACTTAGGTATCTGCTTTTTCTTATTCTCTAGGTGGCTGAGCTGACCCTGAGCCACTTCTCCATTTCTTGCTGATTACCACTGAGCTACTCACCTCCCTGTGTCAGTACATATTCAAGGATAAGGATACCAAACCTTACATCTTCACATCCCTAACCAAGAAAGCAGATGAGAAGTACAAACCGTATTAGCCAATAAGTTCAGGAATTTCTGCTCTACTCCTCTTCTGACAGCCTGTGATTGTGCTTTGAGCCACTTTGTTGTTCATTAGCACCTCCAATGTGCACTGTGCAAGGATCAGGAGAGAAGGTGAAAATCAAATTAGTCAATTTGGCTTCTTATTATTAGTTCTGGCAAAAGACTTGGATGAGAGTTCCCAAATAATGGATAAAATGAGAAGAAATCTCCATGTTATTCCTACTCCTGATTCCCAAGTGAGCAGAAGGCTGGCTGATTTCCTCTTTCATAAATAGTGTTCTGAGGGTTTGAATGGTTTGTAAAAATGCCTGCCTTAGACTGTGTCTATGATGGGAAGCTAATCAGTTGGCTGGGATCAAATAGATTTGCTAGAGAAGTTTAAAATACTAAATAGATTTAACTGATCCCCCATCCCACTTAAATGATTTTTTTTAAAAAAACCTTATTTTTTTGTCTTCTTTTTTTCCCTATTAAAAAGGCATGGCTTTTAGTAGTAGGGTGGGGCTGAAAATAAAAAGGTAAATAATTAAGTAAATAAACACAGTAATTTTAGATAGTAGTAAGAGCTAGGAAGAAAACAAGGCAAGATCAAGAGTCCATGACTGAATAGGGACATGATGCTATCTTAAAAAAAGGTGGTCAGAGAAGGCCACTTGAGATATTTAATCAGAGATCTGAGTGATAAGGAGAAACTTTATGAAGATCTGGTGGGAGTACTTCCAAGCAGAGGAATGGCAAGTATAAAAGCTCTGAAGTTGCATGAGAAGTCACAAACAAAATTAAACTTATGTGAATGAAACAGTAAACAAGAGGAAGATTGGTAAGATAATAAATTAGAGGTCTAGACAGAAATCAGAGACTACAAAGGCCTGAAGGCTCTGATAAAGGTTTTGGGTTTGATTCTAAGTGCAGTGGGGGTCATTTTTAAATTTTAAGCAGGGAAGTGGCATGGTTTCATTTATGGTTTATCCTGTCTGCCGTGTTTACAACAGATAGAGGGCAGGTAAGAGTTGAAGTTTGAGGACCAGTTAGGAGGTTATAAAATAAGCCAGGTGAGAGATAAATAAGAAACTTGAATTAAGTTGGTTGTGATGGAGATGATGACAAATAGCAGGATTTGAAATCAAATTTTAGGGTTGAACTTGCTGATAGATTAGATTTTAGGAGGGAGTAGGAATGAGGGAAACAAGAGAAGTCAAGAATAACTCTTTGGCTAATGGCCCAAGAAACTGTGTGACTTTGGACAAGTAACAATGCTTCTGAACCTATTTCTTCATCTGTAATGTAAGAATTATCACAACTACATCCGATAGTCATTCTTGCATTGTATACTTTACTAATATTAATAGTTGAAGAGCTATATGCCAGGTATTTTTCTGTTGCTTTACAATTTTATCTTCAGTTGGCCTCACAAAGATTCTAGAAGGTTATTAACAAACACTAGAGGCCAGATGCACGAAATTCGTGCAAGAGTAGACCGTCCTTCCCCTGGCTGCCCGCAACGGCTTCCCTCTGGCACCCGGGACCCGGGCTTCCTTCCTAGCCACGGCTTTGTCCAGAAGGACAGAAGAATGTCTGGTCTAATTAGCATATTATGCTTTTATTATTATAGATTATTTCTATTTTATGCAAAAGAAAACTGATGTGCAAAAATGTGATGGTTTGGTATCACATGGCAAGTAAGTGACAAATGCAGGGAATTAAATCCCTGTTTGTTTCAAAGCTTGTGCTTTTTGTGGTTAAGTGTGACCCCCCCAAAAAAATGTGATAGTGGACTAAAACTTGGAGACATAACTCTATTTTAAGGACCCACAATTTTATAATTGGGAATCTGAATAGAAAGTAAAACTCTCAAACTTTATAGAAAGCAGGAAGCCCAGAGGTTCTTCTATAATTCTTTGGCGCTCCTACTAGGAGATGGAATGGGAGAAGGGAATTCTGTTAAAGTTTGCCCAGGGTTGTCAACAATTTTTCCCAGTTTAATTTTAAATGGAATTTTATTAAATTGGTGGAATCCTGTTAGCAGTTTAGCTTGGAAATCCAGAATGCCTTGAATGAAGTAACCCAATACACCCACTGTCTATGCATTGTCAGGATAGTACGATTATTAAGAAAATGGATTTTTAAAATGTGAGAACAAAAAATAAAAACATAGTCAAACAATGCTAAATATGGGGATTGTATTCCTTTCAAGAGAGAGGTTTCTCTATGTGTAGACCTTGATGTGGAACTTAAGGGACATAAAATTAAGGGTGTGGAATGTTCAACCAACCAAACTGAACTTTATTTGCAAAGAAACTGAGGTTTAGCGCTTTTAAGTTGCCCCAATATTCATCCAAAAGAGGTTCTTCAGCATACTGGTATATCAGACATCCTTTTCTTTTTCACCATATTTTCCACCTTCTAGCAGACAAAGGGAAGTACTGTTTGTATCTACCAAAGTCTGGTGCTACATAAAATTGGGAGACTATGATAGCTCTTAGGAAATGACATCATGCTTCCCTCTGTCCTCGGGTCAGCATTCAAACCATCCCAGAAAGCAATCTATCTTCTCTTTCTCCTAAAAATGTCCAGAGGCAGGCACTTCCCTAGGTAATATCAGCCTTTGCTGTCCATGCATGTTTTCAGTTGCACAAATGCCTGTGCACTATAATTACGTTCTGTTGTGCTGTGCACTGGTGTGATGCAAGACAAAGTCAAGAGCATTTCAGAGATTGGTAATGGGCTATTGACCCCAGGTTTCATCTTCTTATTTGTTTGAGAGTAAAAAGACTACAGGTTGTCAGATTCAACCTGCTTGATTCAGCTTTCAAAAAAAATAAAAGACAAGCAAAATGAAAGGATGCTTTTTCTTAAAGTAACAACCCAACAACGCGTGTTAGAAGCTGCCTTAGTGGAGATATTAAATCTATCAGGGCATTTGTTGCAGGTAGCAATTTGTTTCTTTTTGGTATTCCTTTGGGGCAATAAATTTGGCAAAATTAAGATAAGGGATCATTTCATGGCAGAGACAACATCACAGCAGAAGATTCAACAAGATTACCTGGTTATTACATTATATTATTTTCTTCTAAAATTAAATACTATAGTTTAAAAGACTACTTAGCTACAATTTGGAGTTGTGTTAAAGAAACATTATATATATATATATATATATATATATATATATATATATATATATTTAAATATATTTTATTGATTTTTTACAGAGAGGAAGGGAGAGAGATAGAGAGTTAGAAACATCGATGAGAGAGAAACATCGATCAGCTGCCTCCTGCACATCTCCTACTGGGGATGTGCCCGCAACCCAGGTACATGCCCCCGACCGGAATCAAACCCAGGACCTTTCAGTCAGCAGGCTGATGCTCTATCCACTGAGCGAAACCGGTTAGGGTGGGAAGGAATGACTTTTATGCCTACCTGACAGTAATGAAGCTTTGCCATCCCCAGTGTCAGCAGGGCCCATGAGGAAATACTAAACTTCCAACCTCATCCAGAAGTAACAAGGCACCCTTCCTTCTGGGTTGTAATCAGAGGCCAAATAGAGTAACACCTCATCTGGAAATAATTATATGTAAACTGACTTCCCCCATTTGGCACAGTGTCAGAGGAGACTTGCTAAAGCAAAAGATTTAAACAAGATCCAGGGTCTTGTAGCAAAATACTCCAGTTGTCCAGAATATAATTTTAAAAATATCACACTCATCATATCAAGAACCAGGAAAATCTCAACTTGAATGGGAAGAAAACAGACAGCAATATTGAAATGATACAGATGTTGGAATTATCTAAAGAAGATTTTTAAAGTAGCTATCATAAAAATGCTTTAACAAGCAGTTATGAACATGCTTGAAACAAATGGAAAAATAGCACATCTCACCAAAATAAAAGAAGTACAGAGAGGAAACAAATAAAAATTTTAGAACTGAAAAATAAAAGAAAATATATTTTAATTTAGTGCAGTTTTTATTTTCATGCAATAGGAATGTATATTACCAAACAATATACTCACCTATATTGAACTACTTTATTACATAATGAGTACTTTGAATACTTGTGAGAATTAGAAAACATCTTGTTTTTCATAAAACTGATGGATTAAGGCTTGGAATAACATTACTGGGAATATTAGGAAATATAATTCCCCTTGAATTTCCCCAAATACATTGTTTTATTAAAACCACTTTTTTTTAACTTACATCTCTAACTCTTAAAGCATAACAGATCTTGTGTTCTCAATACTCAGCATGTGGCTTAAAAGAACATAATTAGGAAAAGATACACAGCACTTGAAAAATCATAGTTTGGGAGTTTGTTTGTTTCCTATCCCCAAGGTATTATGAAATTCTGTGGTGGATTTGAGTTGTATAAGTTTTGTTTTGTGCTATTTTTGAATTTTTAATAAGATGTAATGCTTAAATATATGCATCCATTTTAACACTGTATATTCCTAGAGACAGTAGGAAAGAGAAATGCCTCACTGAGGACACTGAATAAAGTAAGTCATGTAGTGACACTAAAATGTTCCATTAAAGCAAAGCCATGATAAACTTTCATAATGTTTAAAATTGAAAAGCATGCCTTGAGTTGGATGTTCCTTGTGGAGTTTTATTTCCCCATCAGTTTTTGTGGCTCTCCACATTCAAGTATGTTAGTAGCATGCACGTTTTCTTTATTTTGTGGTAATTGGGATATGATTCCCTAAAACTGACTAGAGATCTCATTCTTCTCTTTCCCTTTCATGGGCCTTGTTCCATCAATCAGCATAAACATATTACTAGTATTCCCTTCCCACCCCGCCTGCCCCCCCTCCACCCCACGTCCCGAAGTGGATCTTAACTCAAATTATAAAAATTTCTTTGGTGTGGTTGCTAAAAGGAGATGATATAATAGAGATTGTTGTAAAAGTGATTTAACAGAGGGATACTCCTTAGTAAACACCCATAAGGGAGGGAATGAGGCAGGATAAAGATGCAGAAAGAGCACAGCAGAGATGTGGTCTAAAGAAAAAGTCTAGTCCAGGTCCTCCATGAGGAAAACCTCTGGAGTATGAACATTACCTCTTGGATATCTTTATTGTAAATAAATGATCCAGCCTTTTATACTCTTCTATCCTTTAGTCAATAGTTGTGGGTCATACTCAGGAGATGTAACTTTCTAGGCAAGAGGGCATCCTTACAGCAGCTGGAAGGATGTGTGACCAGCTAAATAAAGAAAATCCTATATAATAAAAGCATAGTATGCAAATTATCCCCTCTACCGGGATTTCAACCAGGTGGCGGGGCTGGCCAGAGGAAGGGAGGGAGCCCCTGGCCGGCAGCTGGCAGTGGCTAAGGACCCTACCAGTGCATGAATTTCGTGCACTGGGCCTCTGTTTTGAACATAACACTACAATATTTACTACAGTCCACTCCGTGTACCATTGAGATCTATTTGTTTGTCATATTTACTCCATCTGTACACAGCTTCCCTAGCAAAATTTCTGGGGAAGTTTAAAAAACAGAATTATTGAAACAAATTCTGAGGGTGTAGCTGACTATATATATATATATATATATATATATATATATTAGAGGCCCAGTGCATGAAATTCGTGCATGGGGGGGAGGTCCCCTCAGCCCAGCCTGCACCCTCTCCAATTCGGGACCCCTCGGGGGATGTCCAACTGTCGGTTTAGGCCCAATCTTTAGGTCCAATAATCGGGCCTAAACCAGCAGTTGGACATCCCTCTGGCAATCTGGAAACACTGGCTCCTAACTGCTTGCCTGCCTGCCTGCCTGATTGCCCCTAACTGCCCTCACTGCTGCCTTGGTCACCCCCAACTGCCCCCCTGCCAGCCAGGTCACCTCTAACTGTCCCCCTGCCAGTCTGGTCACCCCTAACTGCCTCCCCCGCCAGCCTGGTCACCTCTTACTGCCCCCCCTGCTGGCCTGGTCACCCACAACTGCCCCCCTCTGCCAGCCTGATTGCCCCTCACCCCCCCTGCCAGTCTGGTCACCCACAAATGCCCCCCCTGTTGGCCTGGTTGCCCCACGCAGCCTGCTGCTCAGTCATTTGTTTGGCTCTCACTGCCCCCCCTGCCAGCCTGGTTGCCCACACAGCCTGCTGCTCAGTCGTTTGGTCGTCCCTCATTAACCCCCGTGCTGGCCTGGTCACCCCACGCAGCTTGCTGCTCAGTCGTTTGGTCGGCCATCACTAAACCCCCTGCCAGCCTGGTCACCACACTCAGCCTGTTCAGTTGTCCGTTCAGTTGTTTCAGTTGCGATGGTTGCTTAGGCTTTATACATAGACTAGAGGCCTGTTGCATGAAGAGATTTGTGCAATAGGCCTTCCCTTCCCTTGGCTGCTGGCACCAGTTTTCCTCTGGTACCCAAGACCCAGACCTTCGCTCTGGCTGGGCTCCAGCTAGAGCCCCCCCCCACCAGCCCTCAGGCCTCGTGGCTTCACTGATCCTGGGGCCGTGAGGCCTCGCGGCTCCACTGATCCCGGGGCTGTGAGGTCTTGTGGCTCTGCTGATCCCGGAGCATGAGGCCTCGCGGCTCCACTGATTCTGGGGACGTGAGGCCTCGCGGCTCAGCTGATCTCGGGGCCTTGAGGCCTCTCTGCTCGGCGGGCTTTGGGGCCGTTTGGCTTTGCTCCACTGCTTGGAGCCTATGTATGCAAATTAACTGCCATCTTTGTTGGCGGTTAATTTGCATATCGCCCTGATTAGCCAATGGGAAGTGTAGTGAAGGTATGGTCAATTACCCTTTTTGTCCTTTATTAGATATATAGAGATAGATATAGATATAGATATAGATATAGACATAGATATAGATACATTATCTTATATAATAAAGAGGTAATATGCAAATTAACTCGCACACCCTCACAAGATGGTTGCCTATGACCAGGCAGGCAGGGGGGTTAGTGAGGGATGATCAAACGACTGAACAGCAGGCTGCATGGGATGACCAGGTCAGCAGGGGTGTTAGTGAGGGATGACTAAACGACTGAACAGCAGGCTGTGTGGGGTGACCAAGCCAGTGGGGGGGCTGTGAGGGGCGACCAGGCTAGCATGGGGGGCAGCTGGGGGTGACCAGGCCAGCAGGGGGGGCAGTTGGGGGCAACCAGGCCAGCAGGGGGGGGGAAGTTATGGGTGATCAGGCCGGCACACAGAAGGAGTGTGGAGCGATCAGGCAGGCAGGCAGGTGAGCGATTAGGATCCCGAGGGGGCCCGGATTGGAGAGGGTGCAGGCTGGGCTGAGGGGACCCCCCCTCCTGTGCACAAATTTCATGCACCAGGCCTCTAGTATATGTATAATCTCCATAAATCCTTCTCTATAACACATTCTATATTTTTCTTAACTCCAGTGATTACTTCTGCTGGTTTGGGTGGCTTTCCTAGTCATCTTGAAAGGATCTAAGTCCCAGTTCCCAAGTCGTTACCAGTTCTGTGGTTGCTGTTTTTGCCCATTTATAGTTATGCCTGAGCATGAGAGTACCAAGAGATGCCTTAAGTACATAACCTGAATGCCACACAGACTTCACCCTGCCCCCATTATGTAACAGCAATCCTACTGGCTCATGATGATCAAGATCAATTATTAGTGCTAACATGGGAACTTTTTCCTGTACCTGGTTGTCTACTAGCAGAAGGGATATAAAATGACCAGGCAGTGGCTGTAAACTTTAATTGTGCAGGAATCTTACTGTTTCTTAGAGTTCAATTCTTGTAAAAAGAAATCTACAACCACATAAGCCTAAAGTGGAGGCAATGGGAAGCACATTCCCAAAGTTTATCTTTGGGAACTTTGGGAATAATGGTGAATTTGATGGACAACTCTTAATTTCCACCCTTTACTTACACCTATACTATTGAGGACACATCCCACTATCTTTTCTGTAATTTTATGAATAACAAGTATTCTGAAGAATAGCATCCTATCCACAAGGGCCATCATATCCAAGCTGGTGACTCACGAGTATTTTTTGGTTAATCCCAATTTATTGAGGTATGATTTATACAACTTGAAGAATTTGTAGATAAGTCTACAACCATCACCATAATCTATACCAAAAGTTTTCCATTGTCATTATTATTATTATTATTATCATTATCATTATTTTATGATGAGACCACTTAAGTCTACTCATTTAAAAAAAATTAAAACATACAGTAGAGCATTAACTATAGGCATTATGTTGTGTAATAGATCTCTGGGACTTCCACATCTAGCATAACTAAAACTTTGTGTTTTCTGACTAAAACCTCTGCTCCTGCTTCTTTATATGCCTACTAATTGTTATTGTATGCTAGACATGTGATTCACACCATGTAGACATGCTAAATTCTCTTGTCCTTTTTTGAAGATTGTTGATTTCTGTTCCTTCAGGCAGTAAAATTATTGAGTGATCACCTTCACCTTGTGAAAGTTACATCTTATGCTTTCTTAGTGTTGGTCTGTGAAAATCCAGATTTTTACCAAGTCATTCTAACCTTTTTATTTTTTATTAATATTGTTATTGATGTTTACAGAGAGAGGGAGAAACAAGAATGTGAGAGCTGAGAGCAAAACATCTATCTGCTGCCTCCTGCATGCCCTCTACCAGGAATTGAGCCTGCAACCCGGCATGTGCCCTGATCAGGAATCAAACCAGCAACCTTTTGGTGAATGGGATGACACCCAACCAACTAAGCCATACCAGCCAAGAGACATTTTAAACTTTTTAGACTCAAACTCTGAACTCTGTCACTCCTGCAGCAAGCAACCACTGAAATCTTTGCTTGGGATTTTCAGCCTTCCAATGGTAGTTTTTCCATTGGGCTCTTTGGACTTTATATTATGCAATCTCAGTTCATGGTTCAACCAAACATTTGAAGGGACTTCATATGCATGTTTTGGGGCAAATGTCACTTTTGTTTCCTTCTTCCTGGGGTATCCCTCTCCAGTTTCTATTAACTCTGCCAATTACATCCTCCCACTTCTGACACTTTAAGCCATAAGATGATGGTTTTCTGTTTCAGTGCTTGCATCCTTTTTATGAAAAGGAGTGCCATACGAGAAAAGGCCTATAATCATTTATCTTACCCACTGCACTCCCTTATTTCAAAGGACAAATCCCCTCCAGTTTCTTTCTCCTTTCAATCTTGCCATAATGTCTTCAAATTGTTATATTTGAAAAAAAGTCCTCAGTTTATAAACATCTGTGGAAGGATTACTAAGATTCAAACTACTCTGCCATTGTCAGAACCGGAACTAAAGATATATATTTAAATTAAAATTACCAGAAGACTCAGTTCTTAAAACTTTTATGTAAAAAGCCTAACTAAAAGTCATTTTGTTATTGGTATGTGTAGTACACTGTAATCAACATGAACAATCTTTCTAAAATATATAGCTTTAGTTTGGAATGATAGTTTCAATAAGTTATTTATCCATATATATCAGGCAGAATTATTGTGAAAAATCCAATAAAAAGTTCAATTAAGCATCTAAATTATACATTTTATCCTAGTTTTAAATTGCACAAAACTGATTTGCATATATTTTCATTTAAAATGTTTAATGTAAGTTGAACATTGCACCTCTGTGTAGTCTCAACTCTATTAGTTATTTCTGCTTCATAAATGGCAATGCATCATTTTATTAAGTGTACTTTTGCCGAACCTGCAAAGTACTGGAAATCTTAGTTCTTTCCTTTCTTAAATCCTTTGTTGGTCAGAAAGTTCTTTACTTTTCTTGAATGTTGTATTCACAAAAATGGGACATGTGTGCCCAATGAGGTTTATGTTTTGTTTTTACAATAAGGTGTTGTTCATAAGAATGACAGCCAGGAGCTTTGAGATTCTTGTTACAGCTTTGTTCGTTTGGAAAAACCCATGTAAATCATCAGCTGTGTTTTCCTCTATCATATGAAAGACAGATAAGCAACATTCTTAATATTCTGAGGAAAGACTTGGGAGCCATAAAACTTAAGTGAAATCAAATTTCACAACCATTAAAATAAACCTTAAACTCATTTTTGCCCTCAAATTAAAATGCAATGCACAGATAATGGACATTTATATATTCAGGCTATGGTTTAGGTTAAAGAATGTTATCTCCGTGGTAAAGTTACTCTTATTCTATTTTTCATAAATATTAATAGCATCACAAATCAATTTTTTATTATGCTTAGTTTTGGAAGAAATTGCTGAACGATCTTCCAAAGTAGCTGTATTAATTTGCCTTCTCACCAGCAATTACTGAGGGTTCCTTTGCTATATATCCTCATCAGCATCTGTTGTTTAGAATGTTTTGAATTTTACCAATTTGATTTACTGTGTAGTGGTACCTCAATGTTGTTTTAACTTGAAACTCCCTAATGACATATGATGTTCAACATTTTCACAAATGTGTACTAAAGCTACAGACTGGAAGAAAACATTTGCAAATCAAATATCCAACAAAAAACCTGAATCTAGTATATAAAAATAGTCATCAAAATAGAAAAATTAGAAAAACAAACCACCTAATTTTTCAAAAGAGCAAAACACATCAATACATAGTTCAGTAAAACTGACATATGGATGTTGAATAAGCACATGAAAAATTACTCCACAGCATTAGCCAATAGAGAAATTCTAATTAAATTCATAAATTCAAACAAAAATGATACATTAGGCAACCTCAATATTAAATATATATATATATATATATATATATATATATATATTTTTTTTTTTTTTTCTTCCCAGGGCTGATAGTAGAGAAATGCTGGGTTCTGTGAGGACCTGTGTGTACTAGTGTGGGAGGTCCCCTCTGTGCTCCTCAAGATCATCATATTGACTCCTGACAGGGCATACATCCCCTCCCATCTGTTTACCTGAGGATGGTAACCTCAGGTCAATGCCACCATCTCACTGAAATGCCAGAAAAATAAGTCAAGGGAATGCAGAGGGTTGTCTTTACCAGATGTTCATGCATGGGTCCTCTCAGGGCTGATAGTAGATGTAGGTTTCTGTGAGGTCTTCTCTGTCTTCCTTTTGAATTCTCACCTTGGTGCAAGGCAAGGCCCAGGACTCCTCCCTCTGTGGAACTCAGGTCACACACTTCAGAAAATGCCTTATCTCCCTCAGGTTCCCAAGATGGAGGTCCAGATATACCACACATCTGGAAATTGCTTGGGACTTCCCAGAGCAATCATCAGGGGCAGGGCTGGGCAGTGGAACTGTCCTTCAGAGAGGTCCCTCAGTCCTTCCTCAGAGTCCTCAACTTGAAGCCTGGCTGGATGAGAACTCTCACCTGCTGACTTGAAGCCACACCTTGCAGAGGAAGCTTTCCATCTGGTTCCTCAAGCTCCCAACATGGAAGCACAGAAACAACACATCCGGGGATCTTGCCTGGGGCTTTTTGAGGTTGATATCAGAGGTGGAGTGGGACTGAAGTTCCCTATATCTGTGGTCAAAGGTCCCTTCTGTTCTTTTTCAGAGGCCCCACCTTCAAACCTAGGAGGAACTGGGGCTCCTTTCTCTCCTGACCTCCATCAAGTCCCTTCAAAGGATCCCAAGATTCACACTGGGGGCCCAGCCTGGTGCTGTTCTGAGCTAACGGTAGGATCAGGGGGGACTTGGGCTCCTTCATCTGAGGTTGCAGGTTTCCTCGGTCCTTCCTGAATATTCACCGATGAAAACTTGTCAAGAGAAAACAGGGCAAATGGAAAAGTATAAACTTGAATACAAAAGCGTAGTGGAAAATCTAATGACTTCTAAGAAGGGAAGAAAGTCTAAAATTTGTTAAAAATAATAAACCAGACATCTCTAATATATTCCTTAAAATATTTCTCTGAGAAAGACACAATTAAGACCAGATAAGTTAAAGCTATGGACTAGAGAATAATCTTTGAAATTAACTATGGCTCTGTCTCCAAAATACGAAGAAGTCTCTCAAGTTTTTTAAAAAAGGAACTAGCAATTTTAAAAATGGGAAGAACGTATATCATTAAAATTAACATATGCATGTTAATAAGTCCTTGAAAAAATTTCTACACCATTAATAATTAGAGAAAAGTCAATTAAAAGCACGCTAAGGTGCAACTTATATTTGAGACCAGATTTAAAAAATAATACTGACATCACTAAGTGCTAGCAAAGATGAAGTACAATTTGCATTCTCGTGCATTGCCACTATGTATATAAAGCTCAGCACTCACTGTGGGAAATGACTGCAATTTCATATATATATATAAATCATTTTATTCGTCAATCACATGCCTGGAAGAAATAAAAACTAATGTTTATAGACAAATCTATACATGATTTCCTGTTATAGCGCCATACATATTTGACAATAAGTGAAGCAATGAAATATCCTTGCATGGGTGAATAGATAAACAAAATCCACACACTCTCCACATAAACATTGCCTTTCTACATAAACTCTTTAATCAGTTTGTTGATATCCAGAAAATAACCTGCTGGTATTTTTATTATGATTGCATGTAATCTATATAGATCAAGTTAAGGACAGTAAATATCTTAACAATATTGAGTCTTTCATGCACATGGAAGATTTATTTGATTTCATTAATTATAATTTTATAGTCTTCCTCATAGACCTTGTACTTATTTTGTTATGTTTCCAAACAAATTTTTTAAAAATATATTTTATTGATTTTTTACAGAGAGGAAGGGAGAGAGATAGAGAGTTGGAAACATCGATGAGAGAGAAACATCGATCAGCTGCCTCCTGCACATCTCCTACTGGAGATGTGCCCGCAACCCAGGTACATGCCCTTGACCGGAATCGAACCTGGGACCTTTCAGTCCACAGGCTGACGCTCTACCCACTGAGCCAAACCAGCTTCGGCTCCAAACCAATTTTTAAAACTAAAATAAAATTGAATCACACTGTTCAATTCACTATATTGCTACAGTATTCAAGATAAAATGTTATTGATTGAGGATAGACACATATTTCAATGGAACTGAAGAGAAAGTCCAGAAGGAAATATAAATATGGACCCCAACATTTTTGTTTAATCTTGACACAAGAATATGTTTTTATTGATTTTTTAAAGAGACAGAGGAAGAGTGAGAGATAGAGAAACATTGATGTGAGAGATAAATAATGATCGGTTGCATTCCTTATGCACCCCAATCCAGGGCCAAAACCACAACTTAGGTATGTGCCCTGACCTTGAATCAAACCCTCAACCTTATAGTGCACAGGATAATGCTCCAACCAAATAAGCCACACAGCAATTGTTGCCATCATTCTTAATGATGTTAGCACTATTATACTTTAGATTATTTCTGTCTTGGGTGTGCCTGTGTATGTGGCTATGTGAGTTTTTTCCAATGAAATGTGAGCAGGAGTAATGCATGCCTCTCTAATGAGTCTGATACATGTTGCAATGAACCCTACACAATACTCTTTTCTTTTACTGTATTTGAAATGGAGATAATCACAGCTGCCAAAAAAAAAAATTGTTTTGTCACTTACCTTAGTAGGGATGTAATGAATATTAAATTGGAACATGGATATTTATTATAATTTCTACATACAGTTAGTGGTCAGTAAATGTTAGTTTCTACTGTTATTATTATAAATATTACAGTCTTTGTATGTTATAGTAATCATCTAGAATAGGAAAAATGTTAGTAACTCCTCATAATGCAGCAACTAGTGTAACTAGGCCTGCACTCTTGTAAGCAGAGTGTCAGACTTGTTGATGCTAGCAGTCTTTTCTCTTTCTGCACAGTTTCTCTGTTGAATGAAGATAATGCTAATCTACTTTAAATAACATGTAAAGGATCATAATTTGATAAATGCTTATCTAGTGAAAAACAGTTTAAGCAAAAACAATAGGAGAAGGTTGGTTAGATGGGTTATGAGAATACTAAATTGTGCTAGAACATCTTGCATTTACAAAACACTATTCTATAAAAGAGTCCCACCATTTCCTCTTTCCCTACTGACCCTTATCTGATTAAGAATGCCCAGGTACACTTTTCTGTAGGTTCAGTAGGAGGTTCAGACCAAGAAAACCCTAACCTGTATGGAATGCACATTCCTGATTCATCCTCTTACTATCATAAAAACCAAGTCTCCTCTCTCTCTCTCTCTCTCTCTCTCTCTCTCTCTCTCTCACTCTCTCTCTCTCTCCTCTCCCTCTCTCTCCATTATTTTAAAATAATTTTAAATTACAAATGACAATCAATATTATTTTACATTAGTTTCAGTTCTATATATACATTCTTGAATTTGCTTGAGGGCCTTCCCTGATGTCTCCAGAAAGCCTCATTATGTGAGTAATGAACTTTTTCATACTATCAGGATGCCTGTGTCATCAAGAAGAAATTTTCGATGTGGGATCCATCTTGTGTCTGTGGAGTTATCACAAGAATTGGCACTTTGATGGGACATCAAAGTACAGTCCTTACTGCCAGGGATCTTTTTTGTCTTGCTTTGGCTTCCTAACTGACTCTGTTACATGCTGGTAGGCCTATACTTTGAGCAATTGCCTGTTGGCAAGCTTGTGCTTTCAACTGCTATTTTCTTTGTACTGGATTAGTGAGTCTTACCAAGCATCTACTAAAGATTTGACCCCCACACATCAGTTTAGCAAATTAACATGGAGTGACTGGAAACCTCCTTAAAATAGTCCTTAATCATGTGTCTCAATCTGGACTGACTTGTGAGTCTCATATTGAATCATATGTCTCAGTTTCAAAATAAGATATGACTGACACTGTGCCTAAGGGAATTACTTTTACCTTGTGAACAATTGTTGTGTCTTAACCAAATGTTGGCCCTCTTTCTATATAGAGTTTGCTTGGATAGTGTATTCAAAATACAAGTCCAATGGGTGGTCACTCATGGAGAAATGCAGTTACTATATGGGATGCTAATGTCACACACCTGAAAGCAGAAAATGGACTAGGAACTTGCAAAATGTTTCTGCTATTGCTGTCTCTCTCTCTCTCTCTCTCTCTCTCTCTCTCTCTCTCTCTCTCACACACACACACACACAATATATTGATCCTCAGGGTTCTAGAGAGAAACATACATGACACCCCTGTGACAAAGCCAAGAGATTAATTCAGCCACAGTCATGGGAAGTTTCATAACATTCATGGTACTGACTTGGTTTGAGGTTCTCCAGAAGAAAAAGAAATAAATATGAAGAAGGTTGTGAAGAAAATCAGTGAAGTATATTCAGTAAAGATACATACCCCACATGCAACCTGGGAAGGTTTCCTGGAAGAACCAAGTGTAGGGAAGTTTGAAAATTCATGTCTTCGTTGAAACATAAAAATGGGTATTTAGTTGTGTAGGGTTTTAGGTAAGACATCCAAAATAGAAGGCAATGTGCTGCATTATTCACAATATCCAAGGTAAGTAATGTAAGTGTTCATCAATAGATGAATGGATAAAGAAGATGTTATGCACACACAAATACACAGCCCCTACATTGCATCATATCACTAATATGTGAATTACTAGAAAGAGAAAAAGTCAAATTTATTGAAACAGAGAGTAGAAAAGTATTTTCCAGGGCCTGAGGGGTGGAGGAAATAGGACGAGCTAGGTAAAAGGGTACAAACCTTTAACTATAACATCAATAACATTTTAGGTTTTAATGTAAAAATAAAACAAACACACCAAAAAATTAAGGTTCTATAAAACAAGAAGTCTAGAAAACTGTACAACCACAAGAATCCCAATGAGGCATGACATGATGACTAAAATTTAATAAGGTATCCTGGATGGGATCCTGGGGCAGAAAAAGCATATTAAGTAAAAACTAAGGTAATCATAATAAAATAATCTTCAATACAGTAGAACCTCACTTCGTGAACTTAATTTGTTTGAGAAGACTGTTTGAGAAGTGATTTGTTCAAAAACCAAATCATCCATAGCCAGTTTCACTCAGTGGACTGAAGGTTCCCGAGTTCATTTCTTGTGAAAGGTACATGCCTGAGTTGTGGGCTCATTCCCCAGTAGGGGGCATGCAGGAGGCAGCAAATCAATGATTCTGTGGAATTACTGATGTTTCTATCTCTCTCTCACTCTGCTTTCCTCTTTTGAAATTAATCTATATATATAAAAGCCTAAGCAACCTTTAAGATTGAACAACCAGAACGACTGGAACAACCAGAGTGACTGGTCTCTATGACATGCACTGACCACCAGGGGGCAGACGCTCAATGCAGGGGCTGCCCCATGGTGGTCAGTGCGCTCCCATAGACAACTTTCCCTGACCAGCAAACCTCCTGTGGTTCCTCACACTGGCTGGCAGACTGCAATCACCTGATTGGGGCCAAGCCCCTGGCTGGGACAGGAAACTGGGGATGGGTGGTGGCGGACATGGCCCCTTTCCCAGCGGGGCCAAGGGCTGGCTCCCTCCTTGGGGCCAGCAGTCAACCTCCTTCACATGATCCCTCACCTTGGCTGGCAGGCCCTGATCGGCCCACTGCCTGTCCACAGCAGTGGGGGCTCAGCAGTGAGGGAAGGGGGAGGCAGAGGGGCAGGGAACCATGTGGTGGTGGGGCGCGATCAGTGGTGTCAGCGTCTGTTCCTTCTATGTCCAGCCTGGACACTGTCGCCTCCTTTCTCGACCGCACTGTGGCCTTCAAGCCACAGGTTGAGACGGGGAACTGTAGGTGGGTGGTGATGGAAGCGGCCCCTTGCCAATGCGGTCCAAGGGCTGGCTCTATTCTCAGGGCTGGTGGCTAAATTCCCATGCTCAGTCCCTCCACCAGTCCCTCCCGCTGACAAGCAGGCCTAGATAAGTTCAGCCATGATCGCCAGCCAGGCCTAGAAAAACCACCCATGCTATAATATTGTGCACCAGGCCTCTAGTAGAAATATAAAAAAATAAATCCAAATAATTATTCCCATTAGACATAAATATAATTGAATGAATTCATGCCAGACACACAAATGATTCCCTGTTTTAACTTACCTATGTGCAAGTCTAACGAACTGTTTATCTAAAAAGAAATGCTTATTGTCATAAATTTATGGAACCACACCCTGCTAGACTTAAATGAATCACATACAGCACACATTTAGTGGTATCCTTCAAGAGGTCAGAAGAAATCATCACACACAAGTACCTACACTGCATCATATCACTTATATGGGGAATATTAAAAATAGAAACACACAACCTCATTGAAACAGAGTAGAAAATCTTTCCCATGGGTGTGGGATGGAGGAAATAAGAACCGTGGTAAAAGGGTACAAACATTCAACAATACCATCAATAACATCTGAGTATTTAATGTAAAAAACAGGCCAAAAGGTCAAGATTCTCTAAAACAAGAAGACTAGAAAACTATACAGGAGGAGGATTCCAATGAGGCATGACATTATAACTAATTTAATATGGTATCCTGGATGGGATCCTGGGGCTGAAAAAGCACATTAAGTTAAAACCAAGGAAATCTGAAAAAAAAATAAGTCTTCAGTACAGTAGAACCTCACTTCTTAAACATAATTCATTTCAGAAAGCTGTTTGGGAAGTGATTTGTTCAAAAACCAAAACAGCCCTAGCCAGTTTGGCTCAGTGGATAGAGCACCAGCCAGTGGACTGAAGGTTCTAGAGTTTGTCAAAGGCACATGCCTGGGTTGTGGGCTTGATCCCCAGTGGGGAGGGGGGGATGTTCAGGAGACAGCCGAGTAAATGATTCTCTAGCATCACTGATGTTTCTATCTATCTCCATCTTGCTTCCTCTTTGAAATCAATAAAAATATAAAAAAGAAAACTCAACTCATTTTTCCCATTAGACTTAATCTAAGTTGAATGACTCCCTGTTTTAACCTTTGTTATATACAATACATGTCTAAATTACAGTTTAATATAAAAATAAACACTTTTTTATTAATTTCAGAGACGAAGGGAGAGGGATAGAGAGCTAGAAACATCAATGTTGAGATAGAATCCTTGATCAACTGCCTCCTGCACGCCCCACTCTGGGGATCAAGCCTACAACCCGGGAATGTGCCCTGACCAGGAATTGAACTGTAACCTACACACAACCACTGATCAGTGCTGGATTAGCAGCACTTGTTTTCTTACATTTAGGGAACCACCCCCTGCTAGCCTTAAATGAATCACATTCAGCACTCCTTTCAGGAGTATCCTTCAGGAAGTCAGAAGGCACCATCTTCCCCTTTTCACGTATCATTGCCTCCCAAATGCTATCACTGACTAGCTGCCTTTCATTTATCCAGATGAACAACAATTTTGCTAAGTGTTCAGTTGTGTTGGATTACAGTTTTGTGAGGATTTTCACCCCCTTTTCTACATTAGCATTCTTGGTGGCCTCCTTATGTTTTAAAATTGTGCTAATTATAGAGTTTGCCAGCAAGAAAAACATGCTCTTCATTTTTGTTGCATCAGAGATGCTTTGTGTCATACAGAGGTATCAGCATGAAAGAGTTATCTGGTCAAGAACTGAAATTTTGTTTCACGATGAATACATTTTTTTCCTTGAATAAATTTGTCTAGAAAAAAATTGTTCAAAATTGAATATGTTTGAGAACTGAGGTTTGAATGTAACTGTTTCACTGATAGTTCACTCCAAATAAAAATTGCACCATACCAATGTAAGATATTAATAATAAGGGAAATTGGGTATGGGGTATATGGGTATTATCATCATGATTTTTCTGTAAATCTAAAACCATTCTAAAACAAAACACCCATTAAAATACACACAAAATACTAGGTAATGATAATATCTTGAGGATAGTAGAATGGACCACTGAGTGGATGGGGGACATTATGGGAAATGGCTTACATGAAGGTCTCCCTCCCTGTAATGTGCTGGACAATAATTGAACTAGTGGAAGTGAGGGAGTGAGATGTCAGTTTGGGAAAGATTTTAGGAAGTATTGAGTAAGCTCCCCTTTCTCTATCCAGAGCCATCCGCCTCCTCTGCATTATCTACTCCCGCCTCCCATGCATGGTGAAGCTGAGGCTTTGTGATGTCAGGCAGCACCATGGCAACCACTGACTTGGCCAAACAGAGTTGAAGGGTGTGGATCCTCATTGTCCTTGAGAGTATAGATAGAGATCAGGAGACCTGGAGTAGGCCACAGTCACTACAACAAGTGAGGTTACTAATAACGTACCAAAGCTGAGTTTAGATACTGGATCGCAGACTCCAACAGCACGATGGGCCAACAATCTTCAAGTAGTGAAGAGAATACGATGTCAGTTTCGAATCTGGATGATAAAGACAAAGATAAGGTCAGACTACCCTACTGATATACCTCCTCTTCTTCCCTATTGATTCCCCAACAATGACTCTGACCATGCTTTTTTCTGGCACAGACACATCCTCAATCAATCCACTGTCATTCTCTCACAATCCCACTTCCAACCCATTTCCGAATTTCTTCCCCAAAACCAATTTCTTTCTGGGTTTCTCCTGTTTCCCCACTAGATAATGAAGGTAATGGGTAATGCAAATTCAGACCTTCAAGCAAGTGTTGAAAATAAGAGAAAAAGAAAGATATTTGTATTTTACTACAGGAAAGGTAAGAGACCCAAAATAAACCTGCCAATTGGGGGCAATGAGGATGAGGTAGAGTATGAGGATGAGGACAATGAAGAGGATAATGAAGAAAGGGAAGGAGAAGGAGAAGGAGGAGAAGGAGAAGGAGAAGATTATGATGAAGGAGAAGAATATGGAGAAGGAGATGATTATGATGAGGAAGAAGATGATGATGAAAATGAAGATGAAGATGAAGATGGAGAAAATAGAGGAGAAGGAGATTATGATGAGGAAAAGGATGAGGAAGATGAAGAAGTTGAGGAAGAAGAAGAAGGGGAAGGAGAAGAAGGAGACAACGATGATTATGATGATGAAGATGATGAAAATGAAGAAGGAGAAGGAGAAGAACAAGAGGGAGGTGATGATGATGAAGATGATGAAAATGAAGAAGGGGATGATGATTATGAATATGAAGATGATGAAGATGAAGAAGTAGAAGAAGGAGAACAGGAAGGAGAAGGAGAAGGAGAAGGAGAAGAAGGAGAAGGAGAAGGAGAAGGAGGAGAAGGAGAAGGAGAATAAAAAGAAGTGCATTCGATCTAAAGTGATGCCCAGGGTTTACCTGAAGAGGAAGAACTTTAAGTATGTGTTGCCTCTCTAGAAAAAATCCTTGAGAACTGGTCATTCTGTATGGAAGAAAATCTAAATGGTACTCTTTAATAAATACAGGCATGTGTATACAGGAAATGTGTTTTATCTCTGTGTGTTCTCTGATGATGGGGAGAGAGCAAAAGAGGGGGCGGGTATGTGAGAAGGGAGGGGCATAGAATTCTGCAGGTTTGGGCACCAGACCAGCCAGTTCTTCATAGGCCAGACACTGAGAATAGGACAAGGTAAATATTGAAGATGAATTTCTTTCCTTAACACTTTAGCAAACTGGTAATGAAGAAAAGAAGTTCTTGTTTCTGCTTATGTTTGGCATCAGATCCTGGGAGAGGGGGCAAATGGTAGTGGAGATGGGGAGGAGGGTGTTTTGTGAGGGTTGGGAGTGAGTAATAATGAATCTGATTTCCATTTTGTATGTGAGACTATTGACAGTTTTAAGCCTCATTTCTTTTTATTCCCTGTCCAGCCAACATTTGGATAAGCTGATAAAAATGGGAGTTTCTCATCACAAAGTAGACACAAATATGTCTAAACTTAAACATTATAACTATTGTATTGCCTCAGCAAAATCATCTATTGTCCTCAAATATTTTCTAGTTCAAAATGACAATCGGACCCAACGACTAGTAAAATAAATCTTTTGACCTTATAATCAGCTTGGAAAAAAGGTTCCCTATGGACCTTCCTTCATACTTATGAAATAACACCTTTCACCTTTGTTTAAAAAGGACCCGATGTAAATGAAAACAGGACCTTCACAGATAGACAAGTATTATATAAGACCTAGTTAGGGAAGGTATAATCATCCCTAATGCTTCTGAATTTAACAGCCAAGTTTTACTTGCTCTTAAACGTGAAAAGTGTGACTGGTGCCACAGTGTGAGTTTTCATATTATTTCCATGGTCCCACCCATTCCCTAAGACACATACACACACACACACACACACACACACACACACACACACACACCCCCCAAATATCTTGATCCTAAGGGTTCTAGAGAGAAACATCCATGACACCGTTATGACGAAGCCAAGAGATTAATACAGCCATTGCCATGAGGTTTTTCATAACTAGGATGGTACTATAGTACTGATTAGGTTTGAGGTTCTCTGGAAGAAAAAAAATTATATATGAGAGAATAGTGGAGAAAATCAATGAAGTGTATCCAGGAAACACACACACATACACACCTCACATGCAACCTGGGAAAGTTGCCTGGAAATGCCTAATATTGTAGGGAAGTGTGATAATTCATGTCTTTATTGATATTTAAATATAGGTATTTTGTTCTTTGGGGTTTTAGATAAGACGTCCAAAATACTAGGTAATGTGCTGCATTATTCACAATAACTAAGGTAAGTAATGTAAGTGTCCTTCAATAGATGAGTGGACAAAGAAGATGTTATGAACCCACCCACATACAAGTACCTACACTGCATCATATCACTTATATGTGGAATATTATAAATAGAAACAGTCAACCTCATTGAAACAGAGTATGAAAATGTTTGCCATGGGTGTGGGGTGGAGGAAATAAGAAGAGCTTGGTAAAAGGTTTCAAACCTTCAAAAATAACATCAATCACATCTGAGTTTTTAATGTAAAAAAGAAGCCAAAAAGTCAAGGTTCTCTAAACCATGAAGTCTAGAAAACTATAGAGGAGGAGGATTCCAATGAGGTATGACATTATAACTAATTTAATATGATATCCTGGATGGGATCCTGGGGCTGAAAAAGCACATTAAGTTAAAACCAAGGAAATCTGAAAAAAAAATAAGTCTTCAGTACAGTAGAACCTCACTTCTTAAACATAATTCATTTCAGAAAGCTGTTTGGGAAGTGATTTGTTCAAAAACCAAAACAGCCCTAGCCAGTTTTGCTCAGTGGATAGAGCACCGGCCAGTGGACTGAAGGTTCTAGAGTTAGTTTCTTGTCACATGCCTGGGTTGTGAGCTTGGCTTGATCCCCAGTGGTGAGATGGGGATGTTCAGGAGACAGCCGAGTAAATGATTCTCTAGCATCACTGATGTTTCTATCTATCTCCATCTTGCTTCCTCTTTGAAATCAATAAAAATATAAAAAAGAAAACTCAACTCATTTTTCCCATTAGACTTAATCTAAGTTGAATGACTCCCTGTTTTAAGCTTTGTTATATACAATACATGTCTAAATTACTGTTTAATATACAAATAAACACATGTGTTTTTTTTTATTAATTTCAGAGACGAAGGGAGAGGGATAGAGAGCTAGAAACATCAATGTTGAGATAGAATCATTGATCAACTGCCTCCTGCACGCCCCACTCTGGGGATCAAGCCTACAACCCGGGAATGTGCCCTGACCAGGAATTGAACTGTAACCTACACACAACCACTGATCAGTGCTGGATTAGCAGCACTTGTTTTCTTACATTTAGGGAACCACCCCTTGCTAGCCTTAAATGAATCCCATTCAGCACTCCTTTCAGGAGTATCCTTCAGGAGGTCAGAAGGCACCATCTTCCCCTTTTCACATATCATTGCCTCCCAAGTGCTATCACTGACTAGCTGCCTTTCATTTATCCAGATCAACAACAATTTTGCTAAGTGTTCAGTTGTGTTGGATTACAGTTTTGTGAGGACTTTCACCCCCTTTTCTACATTAGCATTCTTGATGGCCTCCTTATGTTTTAAAATTGTGCTAATTATAGAGTTTTCCATCAAGAAAAACATGCTCTTCTTTTTTTGTTGCATCAGAGATGCTTTGTGTCATACAGAGGTATCAGCATGAAAGAGTTATCTGGTCAAGAACTGAAATTTTGTTTCACTATGAATACATTTTTTTTCCTTGAATAATTTTGTCTAGAACCAAATTGTTCAATATTGAATATGTTTGACAACTGAGGTTTGAATGTAACTGTTTCACTGATAGTTCACTCCAAATAAAAATTGCACCATACCAATGTAAGATATTAATAATAAGGGAAATTGGGTATGGGGTATATGGGTATTATCATCATGATTTTTCTGTAAATCTAAAACTATTCTAAAACAAAACACCCATTAAAACAGACACAAAATACTAGGTAATGATAATATCTGGGGGATAGTAGAATGGACCACTGAGTGGATGGGGGACATTATGGGAAATGGCTTACATGAAGGTCTCCCTCCCTGTAATGTGCTGGACAATAATTGAACTAGAGGAAGTGAGGGAGTGAGATGTCAGTTTGGGAAAGATTTTAGGAAGTATTGAGTAAGCTCCCCTTTCTCTATGCAGAGCATCTGACTCCTCTGCATTATCTACTCCCCCCTCCCATGCATGGTCAAGCTGATGCTTTGTGATGTCAGGCGGCACCATGGCAACCACTGACTTGGCCAAACAGAGTTGAAGGTTGTCCCTCCTCATTGTCCTGGAGAGTATAGATAGAGATCATGAGCCCTGGAGTAGGCCACAGTCACTACAACAAGTGAGGTTACTAATAACGTACCGAAGCTGAGTTTAGATACTGGATTGCAGACTCCAACCGCAAGGATGGACCAACAATCTTCAAGTAGTGAAGAGAATACGATGTCAGTTTCGGATCAGGATTATAAAGACAAAGATAAGGTCAGACTACCCTACTGATATGCCTCCCCTTCTTCCCTATTGATTCCCCAACAATGACTCTGATCCTGCCTTTTCTGGCACAGACACCTCCTCAATCAATCCACTGTCATTCTCTCACAATCACACTTCCCACCCATTTCTGAATTTCTTCCCCAAAACCAATTTCTTTCTGGATTTCTCTTGTTTGCGCACTAGATAATGAAGGTAATGGGCAATGCAAATTCAGACCTTCAAGCAAGTGCTGAAAATCAGAGAAGAAGAAAGAGGAGGCTATCTGTATTTTACTACAGGAAAGGTAAGAGACCCAAAATAAACCAGCCAATTGGGGACAATGAGGATGAAGTAGAGTATGAGGATGAGGACAACGAAGAAGTTATTGATGAAAGGGAAGGAGAAGGAGATGGAGAAGGAGAAGATTATGATGAAGGAGAAGAAGATGGAGGAGGAGATGATTATGATGAGGTAGAAGTAGATGATGAAGATGAAGATGAAGATGACGATGGAGAAAATAGAGGAGAAGGAGATTATGATGAGGAAGAAGAGGAAGATGAAGAAGGTGAAGAAGAAGAAGAAGGGGAAGGGGAAGAAGAAGACGACGATGATGATGACGATTATGATGATGATGAAGATGATGAGGATGAAGAAGGAGAATGTGACGATGAAGATGAAGATGATGAAGAAGGAGAATGTGACGATGATGATGAAGATGATGAAGATGAAGAAGGAGAATGTGACGATGATGATGAAGATGAAGAAGATGAAGAAGAAGGAGCAGGAGATGATGATGATGATGGTGAAGAAGATGATGAAGATGAAGAAGTAGAAGAAGGAGAACAGGAAGGAGAAGGAGAAGGAGAAGGAGAAGGAGAAGAAGAAGGAGAAGGAGAAGGAGAAGGAGAAGGAGAAGGAGAAGGAGAATACAAAGAAGTGCGTTCTATCTAAAGTGATGCCCAGGGTTTACCTGAAGAGGAAGAACTTTAAGTATGCATTGCCTCTCTAGAAAAAATCCTTGAGAACTGGTCATTCTGTATGGAAGAAAATCTAAATGGTACTCTTTAATAAATACAGGCATGTGTATACAGGAAATGTGTTTTATCTCTGTGTGTTCTCTGATGATGGAGAGAGAGCAAGAGGGGGAGAGTATTTGAAAAGGGAGGAGCATAGAATTCTGAAGGTTTGGGCCACAGACCAGCCAGTTCTTCATAGGCCAGACACTGAGAATAGGACAAGGTGAATATTGAAGGTGAATTCCTTTCCTTAACACTTTATCAAACTGGTAATGAAGAAAAGAAGTTCTTGTTTCTGCTTATGTTTGGCATCAGATGCTGGGAGGGGGGGCAAATGGTAGTGGAGATGGGGAGAAGGGTGTTGTGTGAGGGTTGGGAGTGAGTAATAATGAATCTGATTTCCATTTTGTATGTGAGACTATTGACAGCTTTAAGCCTCATTTCTTTTTATTCCCTGTCCAGCCAACACTTGGATAAGCTGATAAAAATGGGAGTTTCTCATCACAAAGTAGACACAAATATGTCTAAACTTCAACATTTTAACTATTGTATTGCCTAAGTTTCCCATAGCCAAATCATCTATTGTCCTCAAATATTTTCTAGTTCATAATGACAATCGGACCCAACGACTAGTAAAAAAAATCTTTTGACCTTATAATCAGATTGAAAAAAGGGTTCCCTATGGACCTTCCTTCATACTTATGAAATAACACCTTTCACCTTTTTTTGAAAAAGGACCTGATGTAAATGAAAACAGGACCTGCACAGATAGACAAGTATTATATAAGACCTAGTTAGGGAAGGTATAATCATCCCTAATGCTTCTGAATTTAACAGCCAAGTTTTACTTGCTCTTAAACGTGAAAAGTGTGACTGGTGCCACAGTGTGAGTTTTCATATTATTATCATGGTCCCACCCATTCCCTAAGACACATACACAGACACAAAAACACACACACACACACACGGACACACACACACACCCACCCCAAATATCTTAATCCTCAGGGTTCTAGAGAGAAACATCCATGACACCGTTATGACGAAGCCAAGAGATTAATACAGCCATTGCCATGGGGTTTTTCATAACTAGGATGGTACTATAGTACTGACTAGGTTTGAGGTTCTCTGGAAGAAAAAAGAATTATATATGAGAGAATAGTGGAGAAAATCAATGAAGTGTATCCCGGAAACACACACACATACACACCTCACATGCAACCTGGGAAAGTTGCCTGGAAATGCCTAATGTTGTAGGGAAGTGTGATAATTCATGTCTTTTATTGATATTTAAATATAGGTATTTTGTTCTGTGGGGTTTTAGATAAGACGTCCAAAATACTAGGTAATGTGCTGCATTATGCACAATAACTAAGGTAAGTAATGTAAGTGTCCTTCAATAGATGAATGGATAAAGAAGATGTTATGGACACACGCATACACAAGTACCTACACTGCATCATATCACTTATATGGGGAATATTAAAATTAGAAAGAGTCAACCTCATTGAAACAGAGTAGAAAATGTTTGCCATGGTTGTGGGGTGGAGGAAATAAGAAGAGCTTGGTAAAAGGGTACAAACCTTCAAAAATAACATCAATCACATCTGAGTTTTTAATGTAAAAAACAAGCCAAAAAGTCAAGGTTCTCTAAACCATGAAGTCTAGAAAACTATACAGGAGGAGGATTCCAATGAGGCATGACATTATAACTAATTTAATATGATATCCTGGATGGGATCCTGGGGCTGAAAAAGCACATTAAGTAAAAACCAAGGAAATCTGAAAAAAAAAAATAAGTCTTCAGTACAGTAGAACCTCACTTCTTTAACATAATTCATTTCAGAAGGCTGTTTGGGAAGTGATTTGTTCAAGAACCAAAACAGCCCTAGCCAGTTGTGCTCCGTGGATAGAGCACCGGCCATTGGACTGAAGGTTCTAGAGTTTATTTCTTGTCAAAAGCACATGCCTGGGTTGTGGGCTTGATCCCCAGTGGGAAGGGGGGGGGCGGGCGTTCAGGAGACAGCCGAGTAAATGATTCTCTAGCCTCACTGATGTTTCTATCTATCTCCATCTTGCTTCCTCTTTGAATCAATAAAAATATAAAAAAGAAAACTCAACTCATCTTTCCCATTAGACTTAATCTAAGTTGAATGACTCCCTGTTTTAACCTTTGTTATATACAATACATGTCTAAATTACTGTTTAATATAAAAATAAACATGTGTTTTTTTTTATTAATTTCAGAGAGGAAGGGAGATGGAGAGAGAGCTAGAAACATCAATGTTGAGATAGAATCATTGATCAACTGCCTCCTGCAAGCCCCACTCTGGGGATCAAGCCTACAACCCGGGAATGTGCCCTGACCAGGAATTGAACTGTAACCTACACACAACCACTGATCAGTGCTGGATTAGCAGCACTTGTTTTCTTACATTTAGGGAACCACCCCCTGCTAGCCTTAAATGAATCACATTTAGCACTCCTTTCAGGAGTATCCTTCAGGAGGTCAGAAGGCACCATCTTCCCCTTTTCACATATCATTGCCTCCCAAATGCTATCACTGACTAGCTGCCTTTCATTTATCCAGATGAAAAACAATTTTTCTAAGTGTTCAGTTGTGTTGGATTACAGTTTTGTGAGGACTTTCACCCCCTTTTCTACATTAGCATTCTTGATGGCCTCCTTATGTTTTAAAATTGTGCTAATTATAGAGTTTGCCAGCAAGAAAAACATGCTCTTCATTTTTGTTGCATCAGAGATACTTTGTGTCATACAGAGGTATCAGCATGAAAGAGTTATCTGGTCAAGAACTGAAATTTTGTTTCACGATGAATACATTTTTTTCCTTGAATAATTTAGTCTAGAACCAAATTGTTCAATATTGAATATGTTTGACAACTGAGGTTTGAATGTAACTGTTTCACTGATAGTTCACTCCAAATAAAAATTGCACCATACCAATGTAAGATATTAATAATAAGGGAAATTGGGTATGGGGTATATGGGTATTATCATCATGATTTTTCTGTAAATCTAAAACTATTCTAAAACAAAACACCCATTAAAATACACACAAAATACTAGGTAATGATAATATCTGGGGGATAGTAGAATGGACCACTGAGTGGATGGGGGACATTATGGGAAATGGCTTACATGAAGGTCTCCCTCCCTGTAATGTGCTGGACAATGATTGAACTAGAGGAAGTGAGGGAGTGAGATGTCAGTTTGGGAAAGATTTTAGGAAGTATTGAGTAAGCTCCCCTTTCTCTATCCAGAGCATCCGACTCCTCTGCATTATCTACTCCCCCCTCCCATGCATGGTCAAGCTGAGGCTTTGTGATGTCAGGCGGCACCATGGCAACCACTGACTTGGCCAAACAGAGTTGAAGGTTGTCCCTCCTCATTGTCCTGGAGAGTATAGATTGAGATCATGAGCCTTGGAGTAGGCCATAGTCACTACAACAAGTGAGGTTACTAATAACGTACCGAAGTTGAGTTTAGATAGTGGATCGCAGACTCCAACCGCAAGATGGACCAACAATCTTCAAGTAGTGAAGAGAATACGATGTCAGTTTCGGATCTCGATGATAAAGACAAGGATAAGGTCAGACTACCCTACTGATATGCCTCCCCTTCTTCCCTATTGATTCCCCAACAATGACTCTGATCCTGCCTTTTCTGGCACAGACACCTCCTCAATCAATCCACTGTCATTCTATCACAATCAGACTTCCCACCCATTTCTGAATTTCTTCCCTAAAACCAATTTCTGTCTGGGTTTCTGTTGTTTCCCCACTAGATAATGAAGGTAATGCGCAACGCAAATTCAGACCTTCAAGCAAGTGCTGAAAATCAGAGAAGAAGAAAGAGGAGGCTATCTGTATTTTACTACAGGAAAGGTAAGAGACCCAAAATAAACCAGCAAATTGGGGACAATGAGGATGAAGTAGAGTATGAGGATGAGGACAACGAAGAAGTTATTGATGAAAGGGAAGGAGAAGGAGATGGAGAAGGAGAAGATTATGATGAAGGAGAAGAAGATGGAGGAGGAGATGATTATGATGAGGTAGAAGTACATGATGAAGATGAAGATGAAGATGAAGATGGAGAAAATAGAGGAGAAGGAGATTATTATGAGGAAGAAGAGGAAGATGAAGAAGGAGAATGTGACGATGATGATGATGATGAAGATGAAGAAGGAGAATGTGACGATGATGATGATGATGAAGATGAAGAAGGAGAATGTGACGATGATGATGAAGATGATGAAGATGAAGAAGAAGGAGCAGGAGATGATGATGATGATGGTGAAGAAGATGATGAAGATGAAGTAGAAGGAGAACAGGAAGGAGAAGGAGAAGGCTAATGAGAAGGAGAAGGAGAAGGAGAAGGAGAAGGAGAAGGAGAAGGAGAAGGAGAAGGAGAGAGTTCTATCTAAAGTTATGTGCTGGTTCTACCTGAAGAGGAAGAAATTTAAGTATGCATTGCCTCTCTAGAAAAAATCCTTGAGAACTGGTCATTATGTATGGAAGAATATCTAAATGGTACTCTTTAATAAGTACAGGCATGTGTATACAGGAAATGTGTTTTATCTCTGTGTGTTCTCTGATGATGGGGAGAGAGGAAAAGGGGGGGGGTGGGTATGTGAGAAGGGAGGGGCATAGAATTCTGCAGGTTTGGGCACCAGACCAGCCAGTTCTTCATAGGCCAGACACTAAGAATTGGACAAGGTGAATATTGAAAATGATTTTCTTTCCTTAACACATTTTCATACTGGTAAGTAAGAAAAGAAGTTTTGTTTCTGCTTGTGTTTGGCATCAGAGGCTGGCGGGTGGGGGGCAAATGGTAGGGGAGAAAGGGAGGAGGGTCTTGTGGGGGTTGGGAGTGAGTAATAATGAATCTGATTTCCATTTTGTATGTGAGACTATTGACAGCTTTAAGCCTCATTTCTTTTTATTCCCTGTCCAGCCAACATTTGGATAAACTGATAAAAATAGGAGTTTCTCATCACAAAGTAGACACAAATATGTCTAAACTTAAACATTATAACTATTGTATTGCCTCAGCAAAATCATCTATTGTCCTCAAATATTTTCTAGTTCATAATGACAATTGGACCCAACGACTATTAAAATAAATCTTTTGACCTTATAATCAGCTTGAAAAAAGGGTTCCCTATGGACCTTCCTTCATACTTATGAAATAACACCTTTCACCTTTTTAAAAAGGACCCAATGTAAATGAAAACAGGACCTTCACAGATAGACAAGTATTATATAAGACCTAATTAGGGAAGGTATAATCATCCCTAATGCTTCTGAATTTAACAGCCGAGTTTTACTTGCTCTTAAACGTGAAAAGTGTGACTGGTGCCACAGTGTGAATTTTCATATTATTTTCATGGTCCCACCCATTCCCTAAGACACATACACAGACACAGACACACACACACACACACACACACACACACACACACACACTCCTAATATCTTGATCCTCAGTGTTCTAGAGAGAAACATCCATGACACCGTTATGTCGAAGCCAAGAGATTAATACAGCCATTGCCATGGGGTTTTTCATAACTAGGATGGTACTATAGTACTGACTAGGTTTGAGGTTCTCTGGAAGAAAAAAGAATTATATATGAGAGAATAGTGGAGAAAACCAATGAAGTGTATCCAGGAAACACACACACATACACACCTCACATGCAACCTGGGAAAGTTGCCTGGAAAAGCCTAATGCTGTAGGGAAGTGTGATAATTCATGTCTTTATTGCTATTTAAATATAGGTATTTGGTTCTGTGGGGTTTTAGATAAGACGTCCAAAATACTAGGTAATGTGCTGCATTATTCACAATAACTAAGGTAAGTAATATAAGTGTCCTTCAATAGATGAATGGATAAAGAAGATGTTATGCACACATGCATACACAGTTACCTACACTGCATCATATCACTTATATGAGGAATATTAAAAATAGAAACAGTCAACCTCATTGAAACAGAGTAGAAAATGTTTGCCATGGGTGTGGGGTGGAGGAAATAAGAAGAGCTTGGTTAAAGGGTACAAATCTTCAAAAATTACATCAATCACATCTTAGTTTTTAATGTAAAAACAAGCCAAAAAATCAAGGTTCTCTAAAACAAGAGGTCTAGAAAACTATACAGGAGGAGGATTCCAATGAGGTATGACATTATAACTAATTTAATATGGTATTCTGGATGGGATCCTTGGGCAGAAAAAGCACATTAAGTAAAAACCAAGGAAATCTGAAAAAAATAAGTCTTCAATACAGTAGAACCTCACTTCTTGAACATAATTCATTTCAGAAGGCTGTTTGGGAAGTGATTTGTTCAAAAACCAAATCAGTCCTAGCCAGTTTGGCTCAGTGGATAGAGCATCAGCCAGTAGACTGAAGGTTCTAGAGTTTGTTTCTTGTCAAAGGCACATGCCTGGGTTGTGGGCTTGATTCCCAGTGGGAGGGGAGAGGTTCAGGAGGTAGCCGAGTAAATGATTCTCTAGCATCACTGATGTTTCCATCTCCATCTTCCTTCCTCTTTGAAATCAATAAAAATATAAAAAAGGAAAATCAAATCATTTTTCCCATTAAACTTAATGTAACTTGAATGACTTTCTGTTTTAACCTTTGTTATACACAATACATGTCTAAATTACTGTTTAATCTAAAAATAAACACTTTTCTTTTTATTGATATCAGAGAGGAAGGGAGAGTGAGAGAGTGCTAGAAACATCAATGTTGAGAGAGAATCATTGATCAACTGCCTCCTTCATGCCCCACACTGGGGATCAAGCCTACAACCTGGGAATGTGCCCTTACCAGCAATTGAACTGTTAGCTACACTCAATCACTGATCAATGCTGGATTGGCAGCACTTGCTTTCTTACATTTGGGGAACCACCCCCTCCTAGCATTAACTGAATCACATTCAGCTCTCCTTTCAGAAGTATCCTTCAGGAGGTTAGAAAGCACCATCTTCCCCTTTTCACATATCATTGCCTCCCAAATGCTATCACTGGCTAACCACTTTTTATTTTTCCAAATCAACAACAATTTTTCTCCCTACTCAATTGCCTGTGGTTGTTATTTTGTTAGCATTTTCACACCCTTACCAACATTAGTGCTCTGGATGGCCTCTTTATGTTTTAAAATTATGCTAATCAGCTTTTGCCAGAAAAAAAAAATATTCTATTCTTTGTTGCATGAGAGATACTTTGTGTCATGCAAAAGTATCTGCATGAAAGGGTTGTCAAGTCAGGAACTGAGGTTTTATTCCACAACTGATCCATTTTTTTCCTTGAACAACTTGGTCTAGAACCAAATTCTATGATATTGGAGATTTGTGAGAACTGAGGTTTGACAGTAACTGTTTCAGTGATAGTTCACTACATGTAACGATTTCACCATACCAATGTAAGATATTAATAATGAGGTAAATTCGGTATGAGGTATATGGGTATCATCTTCACAATTTTTCTGTAAATCTAAAAGTGTTCTAAAATATATAGATCAGGCTATCTTGAAGGGGAGAGTGGCTGTGACTGGGAGCCCCAACTTACCTCCCCCCACGGAGACCTCGGACACCACCCAGGACCCAACAGCCACACTGGCCATGGACCTGCTGACTAGGTTGCGAATCCACAAACACAGAGACTCCAGCTTCCCCAGCATTGGGCTCCTAAACTGTTTGTCCAGTGGGAGACAAAATGTTGGCTGAATAGGCACAGGTGTCCTGCGCCTTCTCACGGAGCAGATAGAAGAAACAGCTGAATCGAATAATATCCACCCAGAATTGGCAAATTGAACACAGCTGATGAGATAATCCATGGCCAAAAAGGATCAGGGATACCTGGAGAAGGGTAGGATCAGGGATCTTGGCTGGAGAGAAAGATGTGTGCAAAGGAGACTAGAGGGTCAGGAGGAATCTGTGCTTCACCAAGTATGCGTCCCATGGGAACACTCATAACACTGGACTGTGGAAGGGGGTCCACAAGGCTGCTGACAGATGGGGACTCTAGATCTTAGTCCACAGCCGTGGGAGGCTGTGCCCAGAAAGGCAGCCTGAAATTCTGCACCAGCGCACAGTACCCGGGGAAGAGATTTGCACAGTGGCACGGTTGCTCTGTCTTTATATTTTCCTTGCTTTCACTCGCTAAACCCAGTACATAGGATCTTTCGATTACAAACACAAGACTTTGGTGCAGGGGAAGGTGGTTTTGTGGAAGCTGGGGAGCAAAATAGGGAGAAGCGACCAGGAAGCCAGCTCTGGGACAGTTGGGCCCTCCAACCCTGAACAGACATTTTTCTCCTGAAGACTGAACTCCTCTTAGTAGCGCAGCTGCACCCAGCCTTGAGTTCAGCAGGGAAACAAGGTTTCTGAATACCCCCAGGGAGCCCTCAAGGACTTGGTTGAGGGGCCATTTGGTCCCTGAAACTAATACAGCAACATTGCCACCTAGAGCTCTTGTCAGAAATAGAGGCTTGGGTGAATACAAATGAAAGCAGGCAGAAAAACAAAACAAGCAGATTGATGGCACCTGCCTGAAACCAAGGTTGTGAAGACTGACAGAGGAGCAGTGGATCGCTGGGAACTTCAACATGGTGCTGACTACTAAATAGGAAAGTAAGAAGTGGCAGAAAGAACAGTAGAGAGGTGTCTTAAACCAGTCCCCATGGGACACTAAAACTCAGGTGAAGTGAATGACACTTCAATATTTCACTTTTCTATTTTTTATCTTTTACTTATGATATTATTTTTTTCTATTTCCTTTATTTTATTACTTTATTTATAATAATAATAATAGTAATTATTATTATTATTATTATTGCAACCTTTTATTTCTTTTGGACTAGTGTTCTACATTCTATTTTTGTTTTTTATCATTATTTTACTTTATCTAATTTTTTCCTTTTTTCCAACCTTTTATTCCTCACTTCTCCCATTTTCATCCTGTTTCTTTTCTCATGTTCCTGCTTTAGTTTTTTCTCTCTTCTTTTTTTTTTACTTCTTGTTAAAATTTGATCTTCTTTATTTGCTTTATTGGCGTTATACTATTATAGTAGTCTCTGTTGGCTTACTCATATATATAATTTCTGCTCCCCTGCTAAAAGTTCATACACTCTTATCTTTTCTCTCCCATGGTAGCCAATTTTTTTCTTCTTGCTGTTGATTGTTTGTTTTTGTTTTTATTTATGCTTTTGTTTTTCTCTGCCTCAAATGCTTTCTTCTTCTACTAATAGCTTAATTAGTTTCATACCCCCAACTCAGGCGTATCTGCTCTCTACTCTATTCCCCTTTTTCAAAAATAGATGAATATATAGGTAGATAGATTACAAGAAAGAGGAAATTTTTTTCATATATATACTAGAGGCCCGGTGCACAAAAATTTGTGCACTCGGGGGGCAGGGGGGGTCCCTCAGCCAGGCCTGTGCCCTCTCGCAGTCTGGGACCCCTCAGGAGATAACGACCTGCTGGCTTAGGCCTGCTCCCGGGTGGCAGAGGGCAGGCCCAATCCCTAGGTGCAGCCCCTGGTCGGGCTCAGAGCAGGGCCGATTGGGGAGTTGGGGCGCTGCCCCCTGTCATGCATAGAGCAGGGCGGATCAGGAGGTTGTGATGCCACCCCTAGTCACGCTCATGGTACAGCCGATTGGGGGGTTGGGGCACCGCCCCCTGTCACACTCAAGGCAGGGTCTATAGGGAAGTTGCAGCATCACCCCCTGTCACCCACAAAGCAGAGCCGATCAGGGGGTTGGGGCACCTTCCCCTGTCACACACAGAGCAGGGCCGATCAGGGGATTGAGGAGCTCCCCACTGTCATGCACAAAGCAGGGCCCATCAGGGGGTTGAGGAGCTGCCCCCTGTCACACACAGAGCAGGGCGAATCAGGGGGTTGGGGCGCCGCCCTCTATCACCCACAGAGCAGGGCCGATCAGGGGGTTGGGGCACCGCCACAGTCACACACAGGGCAGGGCCAATGGGGAGGTTATGGCTCTACCCCATCACACACAGAGTAGGACCCGTAGCGGGGGGGGGGGGTTGGGGCGCCGCCCCCTATCACCCACAGAGCAGGGCCGATCAGGGGGTTTGGGCGCTGCACCCTGTCTCACACAAAGCAGGGCCAATCAGGGGGTTAGGCGCTGCACCCTGTCACACGCAAAGCCGCAGGGCGATCAGGGGGTTGGGGAGCTCCCCTCTCACACGCAAAGCCGCAGGGCGATCAGGGGGTTGGGGAGCTCCCCTCTATCAGGCACAGAGCAGGGCTGATCAGGGGGTTGCGGCGCCTTCCCCTGTCACACACACAGCAGGGTGGATAGGGAGGTTGTGGCCCCGCCCCTTGTCACACACAGAGCCGCAGGGCGATCAGGGGGTTTGGGCTCTGCCCCCTGTCATGCTGTTCCTGGTGCCAGGAGGCCTCGCTGCTCAGCTGATCCCAGTGCAGGGAGGCATATTACCCTTTTACTATATAAAATAGAGGCCTGGTACACGGGTGGGGGCCGGCTGGTTTGCCCTGAAGGGTGTCCTGGATCATGGTGGGGGTCCCCACTGGGGTGCCTGGACAGCCTGGGTGAGGGGCTGAGGGCTTTTATCAGGCTGGTGGGTGACTGAAGCTCCCAACTGCTCCTTTTTTTTCTTTTTCTTTTTTTATTCTGGGCCGGCTTTAGCTCTGAGGCCTCGGCTGCTGAAAGAAGGTTTCTGGCCTTTGTTTACCTTTTGTATTTGATACAATGTTGCAGTACGGCTGGCTGAATCCCAGCTGACTAACGCAGGTTTCTGGGGTTTTGTTTAGCTTCTATATTTGCAATGTAGTTGCTTAGAGTTGCAGCTGAGAGCCCGGCAAGTCAGGCGGGGAACATTGGAGTCCGCTGTCACTGGAGCAAGCAAGCCTCCCTGTTCACTTCAGTGCATGGCTGTCGGCCGCCATCTTGGCTGGCAGTTAATTTGCATATCGCCCTGATTAGCCAATTGGAAGGGTAGTGGACGTACAGCTAATTACCATGTTTCTCTTTTATTAGATAGGATATATACTAGAGGCCCAGTGCACAAAAATTTGTGCACTCGGGGTCGAGGGGGAATCCCTCAGCCAGGCCTGTGCCCTCTCGCTGTCTGGGACCCCTCAGGAGATAACGACCTGCTGGCTTACGCCTGCTCCTGGGTGCAGAGAGCAGGCCCAATCCCTAGGTGCAGCCCCTGGTCAGGCTCAGAGCAGGGCGGATCAGGAGGTTGCGATGCCACCCTCAGTCACGCTCAGAGTAGGGCCTATAGGGGAGTTGGGGCACCGCCCCCTGTCACACACAGAGCAGGGCCCATCAGGGGGTTGGGGAGCTGCACCCTGTCACTCTCAGGGCAGGGCTGATGGGGAGGTTATGGCTCTACCCCGTCACACACAGAGCAGGGCCTGTGTGTGGGGGGGTTGGGGCACTGCCCTCTATCACCCACAGAGGAGGGCTGATCAGGGGGTTGGGGAGCTGCACCCTGTCACACTCAGGGCAGGGCCGATGGGGAGGTTATGGCTCTACCCCATCACACACAGAGCAGGGCTCGTGGGGGGGGGGGGGGCGCGCACTCGTCACACACAGAAGCCGCAGGGGGATTTAGGGGGTTGGGGAGCTTCCCCCTATCAGGCACCAGAGCAGGGCTGATCAGGGG